>NC_056562.1:38260335-38274085 GCF_013358625.1 Macadamia integrifolia | reverse complement strand
AAAAAAAGAAGGGAAAGTAGATTTCTTACCCTTGCGATTCCTTTCCAGGGACTGTCACGGAGCCAAAAATTAGTACTGCTGCTGCTGCTGAACCTCTCTTGCTAAATGCTGTCCGAGGGCGAGAAGTTGAAAGACCACCAGTTTGGCTTATGAGGCAAGCAGGGAGGTACATGAAGGCAGGTTTGCCAGCTGCTACTGTTCTGGGTATTGATATATTTTTGTGTCCTTGGCTGCACATAAAATTTTCGTATTTGGCTAAACATTGTTTGAAAAATGTATGAGAAATTTTTGGAATCATTAGATATTGATTTTCATCCGGTTAATGGATCATTACTTTTAAACTATATTCGTATTCTTGTGACCTTGCTGTTCTATTGAATTAGATAAATAATTATTTAAGCTATATAGTTGATTGGTAAGGTCGTTGTTTTTTTAGTAGGCTCATAATGGTTTTTGTTTTCTATGCTTAACAGGATTGTATTGATTAAAGGATGGAATATTGATGGCTAAGAAAATTTTTGGTTTATTTTTAAATATCTTCAAGTTGATTGCTAAGGTTGTTGTTTTATTTAGTAGGCTCATAATGGTTTTTGTTTTCTATGCTTAACAGGATTGTAATGATTAAAGGATGGAATTATAAGAAAATTTTTGGTTTATTTTTAAATATTTTCTATTTATTTTCCCTTCTTGGAGAATAAAATTTGGATAGTCTTCAGAATTGATATTTCCTTTAAAGTTTGTCAAAAAGATTTATTTATCCCTTATATTTTGTCAAACAAGGGGTTCTGAAAATATTTTGTGTGAGTCCTTCGGGTAATATTAAATTATGAAAATGCTTGGGTGAACTAGCTTTCAATGGAATTATAATTAATTTGATATCAAAGTGATACCAAATGATATTATTTTTCTAGAAACAAAACTAGCTATATCAAAAATCTGTCCTAATGATCTGAATCTGGAAATTGGTACTGGAATAGGTTCCATTTTCATTCCAGATTGGAGCTTATTTCTGTGAGTATTATTTGTCTTTGTCATGCTACCTAGTACAAATATGTGCATTCACCTTTTTCTTCTGAAAAATAGTTATATTTTGTCTTATTACGTTGACACTATTAGCTTGAAATCCGATACATCCCAGCTAACCATATGTTGACATGAATACCCAGGGTTTCACATACAATCATATAGAACAAGTTCAAACAAAATATTTTTGCCTTCTAAATTCACTTTTTTTTTTTGGCCATGTTGGGCTAATATCTTGATTAATTTATCCTAGCAGAGCTATCAAATCCTCTGTGAGAAGTATCCTTCGTTTCGTGAGAGATCAGAAAATGTTGATCTTGTTGTGGAAATCTCTCTACAACCATGGAAAGTTTTTAGGCCTGATGGGGTAAGATGCCTTGTTAGAAACCTTCTTTATTTATGGATACTTTCCTGCATGAGAATATTTCCATTTAATGCGTAACAGATCTATACATTGTACTGTTTAATGATATAGAGCAGCATGCTATCCTGAAGTGAGCAGAGTGGGGAATTGCTCCAATTTAAACAGTTTTGGAGAACATCATTTGCATTTTTGTCATGTAGACTTTGAGTCCACAAAAGATATACTGGCATGATGTTGTTTTTTTGTTCAACCTTCTGTAAGTTCTTCATTGTTGAAGGTTTTGGTAGTCCTACCAATAGGGTAGATTATTGGTAATGGGGAAAACAGAGCTTCTATTTTGGACTCTCTCTCTATCTTGTTCTTGCAAGGAGAACAGGGCTTCTATGTGGACCTATGTATATGGTTTTATAGGTTGGTATCGCAGAGGATTGTCTGATCCAGACGGGTTGTCAGAAGGGGAATCTGGATCTGATCTGTTATATACTCTGGATCAGCCAGTCCACTGTGTTTATAAGGTTGTTTCTCATTGGATTATCTGATCCAAAATGATACAAGAAGCTATGGGAATGAGAAGACGATGAAGCTGGTCAGTCAGTGCCAATTCAGAGCAAGGAAAATATCAGTTATAGGGGGATGAGTTGCCTATAGAGTACGTCGCAATAAAGGATTACTTTAGGTTTCTCTTACTGCTTGTGCGTTGTAGTACCAACTAGAAGTAGTCCCAGTTTGCGAACTGTCGCCTCTCATTGACTAAAGAGTGGTGAGGCCAGAAGATAGGTCAAGGTCAGGTTGTGGGCTCCACATCAACATATCTGGGGATTTAGCCATCGTAGGATAATGACCTATTTTAGTTTTGACGATGATCGAAATGATATGGCATGCAAATTGAGGGGTCTTTAGTGTCTTGTTTTTTGGCCAAAATGGACCATATTCCTGTGCTATCTTGGTCAATGTCTGTGCTAAACTTCGGTGCCATTTCGGTTTCGACCAAGATTGAATTCCTGGTCCAAACCTAAATTAGATCTTGAACCTTGACTAGGATAGAGATCCTGAAATATTTTCTTACTTGGAGAGAGGTGTTAGTTATGTAACAAGGATACTTTAGGGACTGGTTTGGAGATGAGCATACATCCGTTCCTCCTCCATGCTTTAGCGACTCCCCTTCCGGCGTGAGGTTTTACACCATATGGAAATGGATTCAATCCTATGGCTGGTCTGTCCTGCATGACATGGGTGGAGGTTTTAGTAATTATTGTTCGGTCCACTAAGGGATTGGGAAAAAGCATGAAGTTATGAAGTTCTGTAAGTTACATGTTATCAAGGGCTAAGAACGGCTCTGTTATGATGTTCTCATATTAAACATCATGGTAGTCCTTTGGATAGCGTGGGCCTGTTGAGAAGGTTGTCCTCTAATTTGGGAGGACAATGGAGTTGTTAAAAATTCAAATTTTGTTGAGTCAGTTGCCTTAGAGATTTCAATGATGGCAATAGCAAGGTTCGTTCATGATCTGTAATGATACTGTAGTTGGTAAGTGCTAGGACATGGTCATTTGTTTTTCTTTAGCTGGAATTTATTCATTCATATAGAATTCATTTTATTTCACATTTTGCATTCTTGTTTTCCTGAAAAAGGAGGAAAAGGTGTTATTCTGGTTCTTCCATCACTACGATGACTCCTGTGGTTTACTAATAGTTTGAGCACCTTATCTGCAGTTGCAACTCTCTATCCTTTTTGTCTCATGTTGCTTATATTGTGACAGGTCATTTTATTTTCAGACATTCTCACCCCTCTACCTGGGATGAATATACCTTTTGACATTGTAAAAGGTAAGGGTCCCATCGTGTTTAATCCTCTTGGAACAACAGCTGATGTTGATCAAGTGAGAGAATTTACTCCTGAGGACTCAGTTCCATATGTTGGGGAAGCATTGACAATCTTGCGTAAGGAGGTTAGATTGGCGCATCTCTTTTGTAATTTTGGAAGTATAACTCCTGGAGTTCTAATTATGTTGGATTTACTCCATTCTTCCTTTTACATAGACCTTCAAATAAGGTGTACTATCCTGTGATGTAGAAAATCATGTTGCCATGCTCGTATTATGGATTTATTTGAACTTGCAGAAAAGAATTAAACAATGAATGAACTTTTTGACTGACTGACTGGCTGACCGACTGAGAAGGTAGAAATCCTGGTCTTCTCTGCCAGCATCATATAAATCTAACAATAAGCATTGGATATTACTAATTTATTGTACTAGCCACCAGGGTTCTGAGGGCTGGCCTGGTGAACCTGTTGAAACATCAACACCCCCCAAACAGGTTGGTCAACCTTTCAACCCGATTCTCCCAATAACTTTTGGCTAGTCAAGGGCCTGTTGCCTTCCTGAATGCACGATGGAGGAAGCTACTACATTGGTCCGTGGTATCTGTGACATGGAAGAAATATGTGGGTGTGGAGGAAAGACTTCCCCAACTGTCCATTCAGGAACCATTTTCCACTCACACGTCCATGCATCAGTGAATAATTGAAGACAGGCTTGTGCTTTACAACTGACCTTCAGTTTCAACTATGTTTAGAAATGGAATTTATTTAACATTGATTACAATTTTAATGTATTTATCATAGTTGTCACTCGCCTAGGTGGAACCAAGGTGGTGGTAAAAAATTAAGGCGACACCAGCAAGGCACCAAGGCGTCCCTAGGCGACCGAGGCACCAACCTGGACAAGGCCACCTGGACGCCTAGATGACGCCTTGACAACAATGGTATTTATAACCCTGAGGCAAACCATTTGACTGGGAAGTTAACGAACAGCTGACCCATTTTATGGGCATCTTTTGTACTGAAGACAACCAAAGGGTCAATTTTGATGCCATGAACTGAAGCATAAACTTACTCATAAAGAAATTACTTCCGACAAAATATCATGCTTACTTGTCAAAAAATTCCTGGTTTCTGCTTTATATGACACGAGGAAAAACATCATGCCTCTGTATTATTAGAACCAGTATGCCCAACTTTGGATAGACCTGAGATGGATAGAGGACAAATCTAAGGGATTTGTGAAGTTTAGTTATGATTGGGGTGACAATGGTTCTTTATTCTCTGTTAAATGGTAAGGTAACAATTGGACAGATCTTAAGTGTGCCCCATCCAAAGCATAGCACCATACATGGAGCACTGGCAGGGCATATCCACCATTTGGTTACCCTGATTGCGGATATTTCTTTGTATGCTTAAAACTATTTTATGATTGACTGTATGACATAAATTTATTCCGGGCCTCTGCTTTGCATCATGTATATGGAGCATGGTACTGGGTTGTCCACTACCATTTGCGTGTCCCAGTTAGGAGTCTTTGGGCCTTAAATTATTCAATGTTTCTGTCTGATGATATATAACTATTTATTGGCCTTTGCATTATTCTTAAATTTAACCATGCAAATATCAATTGATTAACTCTTCTGATAAGTTGATTTTTACTCAAAAATTCTTGTTAGGATCAATTGGGTGATGTTTTAAATACCTTTTCATGTGCATCATCATCAAATATTATAAAAGATATGTTATCTTATCCCCACTAAAACTTTGTGTTATTTTGAATTTCTTCATCCGTGAAAGGGTGTTCTTTGATATTTTATTTACCTAACTTGGAATTGTGGTTTGGGACATCATCAAATGTTTAGGTATGCACAATACTGAACCAAGTCTTTGCATCTTAGGTAAGTAATGAAGCAGCGGTGCTGGGTTTTGTGGGGGCTCCATTCACTCTTGCATCCTATGTGGTTGAAGGTGGTTCATCAAAAAACTTCACCAAAATAAAGAGATTGGCTTTCTCTCAACCTGAGGTACATCTGCAGTTTTGCTCGGCTTTCTCCAGATTTCCTTGGTCTTTCACATTCAATGGCATGATATCCTGCATCATGGCTTCTGTTTCAATTTTAAATGTGAGGCATTGTGCCAGATGTAGACTCAAACAAAACCTAACAGAAACCTCTGCTACTGTGTTGTATAAACATGTTGTAAGAATGCAGGTTTGATCTTTGTAATTGGTATGAAAAATTTGGATAAGTTGGGAGTGGTTTCTCAGTTCTCAAAGGCTTCTAGAAAGTATTGTCAAGCCAACTTTAGAAAACCCATCAACAAATATTTGTTCGAATCAATATGATAAAAGAAACAAAATTACTAAATCATAGGAATTTTAGTGTTGCTTACTGAATGAAGTAGTTTAATTATGAACAATGACACATGTTATGAAGGGAAAAGGTGGCACTGTTAGTTTAAGTGAGGGGTGGCTAGGCATCAAGTACAAAATAGATAATAGTTGCAAGAAATTTAAGTTTGTATAATTAGAAGGAGTTCTAAATAATAATCTGAAAAAGATGAGAAATGAGTATGAAGATTCCTTCTGTTGATACTTGTATCTTTGGACCATGTTGACTATAGCTTTTGCTTCTTTTTTTTTTTTTCATTTTATTTACTTGTCAAAAGGGGAGCTGTGGTTCAGTATAAATCACTGAGATGCTTATTGACTTGTTTAGGCACACTCAAGGACAGACTTCTTTCTTGCATCGGTCAAAATGTTGCTTAAAAACTTGTATATTTTGTGTGTACCTATAGCTCTAGCCATGAACTGTTTGCAACAAAATATCATGTGTCTCATTTTTCTGCAGAAATAATATTAGCTTTGTATCTTGTGCCTAGTCCTGTTGGCTACTGGGTTTCTAGTGACTTAGCAAAAATTTCTCCCAACAGGTCCTCCATGCATTATTGCAGAAATTTGCAGTCTCTATGGTAAATTATATTCAGTACCAGGCGGATAAGGGAGCACAAGCTGTGCAAATATTTGATTCATGGGCCACGGAGCTCAGTCCAGTAGATTTTGAGGAGTTCAGTCTACCATATTTGAAGCAGATTGTGGATTCTGTGAAACAAACCCACCCAGATCTACCTTTAATCCTTTATGCAAGCGGATCTGGAGGCTTGCTTGAGAGATTACCTTTGACAGGTGTAGATGTTATCAGCTTGGATTGGACAGTAGACATGGCAGATGGTAGGAGACGGTTGGGACCTGATGTGGCAGTTCAGGGAAATGTGGACCCTGGTGTTCTTTTTGGTTCGAAAGAATTCATCACCAATAGGATAAATGACACTGTGAGGAAAGCAGGCAACGGTAAACATATTTTGAATCTCGGCCATGGGATTAAAGTAGGGACACCCGAAGAGAATGTCGAGCACTTCTTTGAGGTTGCCAAGGGGATCAGATATTAGAACAGATCCTGTAGCTGATGTGATGTTTAATTCTGATTTCTGTCTTCAATTTTCTTGAAATTAAATATTTTTTCCCTCTTCCAAGTTCTGTTTTATTTCTAACCAATATTTGTTTTTCCCGCAATGAATAGATTTTTTTTATTTTTTTTATTTTGAGTTAGGGTGGGGGGTGGGGGAGGGCAGCGGGAACTTACAGTGGTGAAAATCTGTGGATATGTAGCCTATAGTTTGGGCTAAGTTGGAGTTTTTCATTAGGCAGAATGGACCATGAGTTTCAACTATAGGAAAAATCAAAATTCTTGTAGAAGGGAAAAGGGTAGGGTGGGGTGGCGGGGAGGCTTGGCGTGGTAGCTGAAAGTATAAGGGAACAATTCCAATCTGTGGTGGTTAATAGGGTTGAGTTGGGCCCAGATTTGAGATGTGACTCAATCAGCCACAGCAGCCCTGATGAGCCACCTAGAAAATCTTTGCTTAAAAGATTTTTCTACTATGAAATTCATGGCAGAATGGACAAAGGAGCCATCTATACAGATGATGTGTTAAATGTATAGCCCAAGCAACCATTTGCTCCGGGAGTTGATGTGGACTAGTTAAATTGTGTAGACACTATAGTTATCAAATTCAGACTCAAGTAAGAATTTGGAGTGCGGAAAATTCAGGTTCAATTTAATTTGCAATTTAAAAAAAAGGTCAAATTTTAGTTAAAAAAAAGAAATGTGTCAAAAGAAAAAAAATCTCATTAATTGTTCAAAAACAATCCGGTTCATATTGATATTCTTAAATTTTTCTATTGAATTCTGTAAAAAATTTGGATTTATTTGTCTGATTTATTTGGTTTTGTCTTTTCCAATTTAATGGTTTTTGGAAATTGTGAAACTATGTGGTGTTAATTAGGTCCATTAAGAAAGTTTCCTATGAAATGGGGTGGCTGAAGGTTGGAAAGTTACGTAAGTTGCTTCTTACATCAAATGACGTGTCTTGCTTCCATTATATATATCTATATATATGTAGGGAGAGAGAGAGAGAGAGAGAATTGGGACTTGTGGATGCAATGAATTCAACTATCCTTTGAAAATAAATCTTCTATGGTGTACTAATAAATAAAGACCTAGTGGAGATAGTAAAAGATTCCCAGATGGCAGTTGGATGAATTAAGATTTAAAAAAAAAAAATGACTTTGTTACTGATACTCCAAAATTGATGATTCTGAAAAGCATCTAAATTTGAAGATGTTTTTAAAGAAAGAACAATTCTTAATTAGAAACCTCAGAGTCATATGAAGTATTAGATTTGTTGTTGGGTTGGGGCGTTGGGAGGTTGGCAGTCTTATATTTGTTGTTGAGGCTTTGGGTTTGGGAACTGGTCTATTCTTTGGTAAATTGAATAGTAGTCTTCTTAACAACATATAAAGGTTAAGATTTTTATTTTTATTTTTTGGGAAATTATCTAGTACCACCCCTAAAATTGAAAATAACTTGGAGTAACATCCAAAAATGAAAATAAGAGCTTGTATATCTCTTACTTTCATAAAAAAAATTAAAAAAAACCCATTCCGTTAGAATTTGGTCATTAAGTGATGATGTCATTAGTCTCTTATTATCTAAATGGCCAAAATACCCTTATGGGTATGTAAACTTACCATTATATCCTTCACCTTAATTAGTAAAATAATGTTTGAAATGTACTCCCACAATCCCTAACCTCTGCTCTGATTGCTCCGTTTACCTGTGAAGAAAAAAGGAAGAGGAAGATGAAGAAGGAAGCAGCCCAGGACGAAGTAGGTTCGAGTCTTATTGCTCTGTTTTTGCAGGTAATGATCTGTAGTAGGGTTTGATCGTCTGGGTGGGTCTTTGATGAAGATCTCGATGCATTTCTACCCTTCGTTGAATCTTTTATGTCATACTGGACTTTGATCCTTCGCCCATCCTCTTCTCTCTTTATGGTGGTTTTTGTTTGCTGAAAGCTATTGACAAACTGCATCTTGTAAGAAGCACTCTTGTTTCATTGTTGGATCCTTTTATTCTGGTGTAAAAATACTTCCCAGCATCTTCTCAGTTGGGTTCCGGTTTTTATGTTATTCTAATGATTTCTACTTCGGTGGGTATTCTTGCATTTTGAAGTGCTTGCTTCTTTTTCTATTGCTGAAAAATTCCACTGGTCGCACATTTCCAGTTGGTCTTCTTTCGTTCTCACTATGAAATAAGTCACCTCCACTCCCCCTGAACCATTCTAATTGGGTTGGGTTTTATTCTTGTTTGTTCCTGAGAGACTATAGGTGAATTTCTTTTCGGAACACTTCCACTACTTCCCATTATTTATCTCTGGTTTTGTAGATCTAATTTATTTGGTAATTGCCACTGTGTTGATCTGGCTTTTTGACTAGTTTTGAAGTTGATTCTATTTTCATCTCCCTTTATGCTTGATTTATGTAAGACGGTTTTCATTTCCCTTTATACTTGAGTCGCGGATGAAGATCTGGTGTGAAGCTATCCATTGCAGCTGCTGACTGTTGTTGCTACTGCTAACATTATACTCGCCCCTGCTAGGGTCACGGTTGAGCTGATGGTGAGAGCATGTAAGGATTTGGAATGGTAAAAATGAGCTCTCTTTTATAGTTAAGTAGAAGGGTAAAAATGTCATTTTTGGATTTCAATTAACGGTGTTACAATTTAGGGGTGTGGTGGATATTATGTTCATTATTAGAGGTCAATTTTTTTTTGATTTAATTAAATTATTAGGTGGTCAGTGCCAAGTGGCCAACTAGCATATCAACTCATCAAAGTTCCTAGAGTTAGTTTATGTATTATTCTTGACCTTTCCTCTAAAGTACTGTTGCCTCCCTTTTTGGGGGGTAGTACACTCATGGCTTGCTTTTGGAAGATCTGTACACAGATTTATCATTGAAGTAGTAAACATGGTACTCTGATAAATGTATACTATGTTAAGTGTCTAATCTAATAGCTTAGCCTATTATATGGAGTAGTGCAACTCATATATCCCATAAAATAATCAATAGTATCAGAGTAGGTCATTGTGAGATTATTCTCAACAGTACTACATAGATATTGCTCCTTTAAAATCTGTTTACACAGTTAAGCTTATGGAAAGGAATCGAAAAGCTATAGGTGGATTCATCTGATGGTGTCAAAATGAATCACCGAAGATAAATGATTCCATTTTGATTTCATAGGTTTTCTTTCCAATTCGTTTTGATTTGCACCAATAGAAGAAACCCTTTCTCTGTGGATGAATGCAAAGGAACATTTTGCCTTGAATAAATTCAATTTCAAGTTTCAACAGCAATGTTATAGTGTTAGGTCATATCCTCACAATAACTTGAAGAGAACTCAATCTCTTATTCTTACTCTAGCCATGCACAAACAATTGTTTTATAAGGGATGATATTTCATATAGAATTAAAGTGGCATGGATGGAGAGGTGCATCTAAAGTGTTGTGTGACCAATGTATTCATTTAAAGTTTAAGAAAAAATTATATAGGACTGTTGCGCGATCAACTATGGTGTATGGGGCAAAATGTTGGGTTAGTAAGAAGTGTCATATAGAGAAGCTATGTGTAGCTGAGATGAAGATGTTAGAATATAACTAGAAAGGATAAGATAAAAAATGATGATATTAAAGCTAATTTGGGAGTTGCTCCGATCAATGACAAGCTCTGTGAAATTCGTTTCAGGTGGTTTGACTATATTCAAAGACGCCCTAAGAATGTCTTGGTAAGAAGGAGCAATCAGATTTAAATTGAAGGAGTTTAAAGACCTAAGGATAAGCTTAAAATGACCATATATGAAGTGGTGAGGAATGATATGTATAAGCTTGGTTTTGTCCCAAGTATGACTTTAAATAGAGTTTATTGAAAAATAATAATCTATATAGCTAACACTATTTAGTTAAGATTCTCCTAAATTATAGGATTGGGCCTTATTTTTTTTTTTTTTCATGTAATCAATACATTAAGTTGGGATAAAATTGAGATTGTTGTTGTAAGTAACTCTTTCTTTTAAAAGACAATTAAAAATGATCTACTAATCTTTCATTGGCTTGTATACCGATTCATGACCCACAAGTAGTCAGAGTTCTCCTACGAAAAAAATCTGTGGTCAACCTCTCATTGAAAAGTAAAAGAGAATCCATTAAATGATTAGATTCGTTCGATTACATATTATGTGGCAAAAAAAAAAGAAGTTTTAAAACCTTGATGGAATTGACAGGTTGACAGCTGATGGGGAAAAGGAAACGGCCGCCTTATTTAGTATCCCAATCTGTGGGTTTCAGAATGGTTTTTAAACTCAAAAAATCTATTTCAAGAAATAGATATCAAACACGGCCTTAATTTGCGCTGACAGCAAAAACAGTGGTTGGAAAGGATCTCTCTCAACAGAGTCACGGACACAACACAACACGGTTTTAAACCTGGTAAGGCTCAGTCTTGAACCGTACAGTGAGCTTTGCCCACTCGCTACCAGACCCGAATCTGTGGCAAAGAGATATTTACCCATGGCCCAACCAGATTCGTTCCCTCTCCAGCAAGCAGGTATGACACGTGGCAAGTCAGATCTAACCGACCCCTGATCCCGTGTTAGCCCAGAACTACCGTCACCACAACTACCATTGTGTAGAGAGAGAGAGAGAGAGAGAGAGAGGGAGAAGCAAGTGAGCATAAGGGTATTAAAGAACAAAAAATAAAAGCAGGGCCCACCACCAAGAAATGATTTGTTCACTAATCATGCATTCACGACAAATATGAGTGTAAGACAGGGAAGACTGCTCCACTGATGGCGATTTGGGTCAATCAAAGACAAGTGGACGTTCGTTGTCAGCGAGAACCATGGGTTACGTTTGGAAGTCCAGAATAGAAAAAGAAAAATTCAAAAAAAAAAAAAAAGTTGAATCAGTAAAGAGACTCATCATGTAATTGAGTCATTGAGGAGTGACTTGTTTCTTTATACGTGACGCTTTCTTTCTTCGATACAGAATCCAATATATATATTTTTTCTTTAATAAGAAAAAAAAAAAAAAACTAACATTAAGTATTTAAAATATGGGAGAAGAATAAGTATGCTGTCGATATCAAGTTTACTAACTAATAACACCAATAAGATTATATGATGGAGTATCATTTAAGAAGAATATGAGGATCATTTCTAAAAAAGGGAAGAGAGAGATAGACACAATGAGTGCTAGCATACTTGATATCCGCCGCATACCCAATCTTTTCCCTTAAAATATTTACATCATTTCGATATTGTTCTTAACTTCTATTATTAGTGAGTCTTACAACTTAAGTTGAAAATAAAATCCATGCATGGTTGGGTGACTTCTAACTCCTTTGTGACGAAATGTTATAGACCCCGATAATTCTTTGATTTTGTGGAAGGTTGCAAAATACAGAAGTGATCATGTTTCTTTAGGAGGTTGTGGAGTAAAATGAAATGATTCTCTGTCGAAGATCCAAACTTCATGTGTATTCCATCCTCTAGTGGTTGCTAATTGCTATCATCAATATTCCTTCCAAAATACCTTCTTCTTATACTGTTTCTTGCTGAGTAGTTGTAGCAGTATATGTGTTGATGATCCTAAATTGATCCTTTGAGATAATTCCGTATGCCCATCTTGAAGCTAAATTCAAAAGATTAGTTGTATCAGCACAAACCAAAATTGGGTATCTCAAAAAAAGGGTAGGAAATCTGTTTTTCAAGCTGGTCAGACCATCTGTATCAAGTAAGACATTATCATTTAGGCATCCAAGATAAAGATTAAGATAAAAAAATCCATCTATTAATATTTCTTAAAATGAAATCAGGGTTAGGAGTAGTAATAGATGCAATTACATCATTTCTATGTCTCCAAATAAAATAGATAGTAATTGCAAAAATATTAAAAAATCAAGCAAGGTCAGATTTAAATAGTATTTTATTAAGGAAAAAATAATTTACTATTTGCAGTCTTGCACAAAGGAAGTTGAATTTGTGTTCTGCAGACGTAGACAGAGCGATGCCACCCAAATGTGTGATATAAAATCATTATTTATGAACAGGTGAGAAATAGTTTTTGTTGGGCAATTACAGAACACACAAGATTTATCAATGTTCATCCATTGACATAGAATATCCCAAATCGGGATTCCATTGTGTAGGGTTTGCCACAAAAACAAATTAAATTTGGAATGAATTTTTAATTTCGAAAAAAATATCCCGCCATTTACGTGGAATACCCCTCAAAATATGATGATTTTCATTACCTGAGATTGTTTTAATGAACTTAGCTCCTGCACAAGTAGAGAAACAATCATTTGTAGTCGAAGAACAACTCCATTTATCATTTTGGATTGATGGGGTAATTTGATAATATCATTAACTAAATTTAATTGAAATGAGAACTTAAGTAACTCTAAATTCCATGAAATTACTCATGATAAAGAGATCTACTTTGTCAAGAGTAATGATGGCCTGTGAATTGATGATTGAAAGATTCAAATTTTCAGATGTAACCCAGGGGTCATACCAGAATAATCTCGTGTTAGAAATTCTGTCCGTTAGGAGTTGGGAGTTGGGAGTAACACGAGCTGCGCAAAGGCCGACTAAGGCCATGGTTTTCTAGAAATCTGTAATTTCACGAAATCGGTCTCCGAGATCGGACAATGCCAATACCGATCTGATCGTGAATTAGATCGATTCTGATTGGATAGAAAAATTCTTGATTGTCATATCTCTCTCTCTCTCTATATATATAGATTTAATAAGTTATTACCCTTTGTCTGTATCAATTCAGTGATATAATATCATCCAAGAATCAAGATCGAATAGGGTTGATATTGATATTGATATGATCTGATCGATTCAGGTTCGGTGTGATTTGATTTCTCAAACCATGCTAGAAATATATATATATATATATATATATCAATTTATGTGTCGATCCCTTTCTTCAAATTTATTTATTTATTTTTCCTTTTTCTTCATTTATTGGCAATCACACATACCCTACATTTGCCACCGAAATTTTAAATGAAACAAAAATAATATAATTTACAATGACACAATGATTGATTTATGAGTTTATCTTTTTTTTTTTT
>NC_056562.1:38239224-38260315 GCF_013358625.1 Macadamia integrifolia | reverse complement strand
TAAAATAAAATTTGATTTTTTTTTTCTTTATGACAATCAAACATAGCGAAAATGAATTAGAAAAATTAAAGGGAGTGGTTTTCTTATCTTATGGCAAATGAGGTATCGGTTCAACTAGTAGGGGAGTAATAATAATCCTAAAATTTTG
Organism: Macadamia integrifolia; assembly: GCF_013358625.1. Lineage (NCBI taxonomy): Eukaryota > Viridiplantae > Streptophyta > Magnoliopsida > Proteales > Proteaceae > Macadamia > Macadamia integrifolia. Next base: position 38,260,167 of record NC_056562.1, on the reverse strand, counting down.
GATGAATCATTCCCCATAAGAGGAGGAAGACTTTTTCTAATAAAAAAATAATTAAAAAAAAATAAAAGAAAAGCATGGTTCAAGTTCTACAAAAAAAAAAAAAAAAAGGGTAGCATGGCTCAAGGAATCAAGAGCGGGTCCATTGAATTGACCAATCGAATTTTGATTCTGACTAATTTGAAATGGCTGATTCTTTCGCTTTTTTTTAGGATTAATGCGATTCTAACCGGATTGACATTGGCAAAGGTTGTTGATCTTGTTGTTGATTCACTTATTTGAACAATGAAGGGCAAGGAAGCATTCTTAACATGTATGAGAGGCAATGAGCTTGCTATAACTGAAAGAGGAAAAAAAAAAAAAAAAGAGCAATAGTAGTTACTATTACTACCTGTATAAGATTAATCCTTTCTAAAATTTTGTATCTAACTTCAAACAGAATTTTTATTTTGATATAATAAGGTTAAATCTAATCAGAGTACTAAGTATGTTTTTATATCAATTTCTGGAATAGCCATGCAATTGGTTTCAAATAATATTTAACTGCCTAGGTTAGGAATGAAACTTGCATTTCGTCTACTTTTTTGTGTATTTATAAGAATATAATAAATATATTAAAAGTAAATATTAATCCTGTAATAATCACTTTTATGTTGGTAATATCCATGCCTGCACTTACAATTATAAATTGTTTTCTTTTAAATGAGATTTAAGTACAACAGAAGTATTCCCAAAATTTATAAAATAATGTATTTTAATATTAATTGAATCCAATGAAAACCATAATGAATTGATCAATTATTTTTCATTTTGATAAAAACTCATGAGTACCCTCTAATATATATATATATATTAAAATGATTGTTTAATACATTTCACTATATTAGTTATGAAGTTTCCTTAGCATAAAGACATATGAGATACTGTTTCTGTTATACATACATGAATCTTCATATTATATGACATTTTAGGTACCACTAGTGATGATAATAAATTGGTTGAAATGAGAGGCCAACTTTCTACCCAAAAAAAAAAAAAAAAAAGAAATGAGAGGCCAACCACATCCTATCCCTAATGTTGTTGGTTAGTATGGTCCACTTAGGTTTCAAGTTGGGTTTACATTTTATTCAGTTAGCTAGTAGTCTCTTTTTTATTGATTTATTTATTTATTTTAAATGCAACCGAGATGACTAATGTATGTTACACATACATACATACATACATACATACATAAATCTTCATATTATCTGATATGTTAGGTATCATTAGGTATGATAATAAAATGGATAAAATGGGAGGCCAACCCTATCCTATCCCTAATGTGGTTGGTTAGGTTTGGTCCCCTCAGTTTTCAAAGTTGGGTTTACATTTTATTTGGTTAGCTAGGTTTTTTTTTTTTTTTTTTTTTTTTAATATTTATTTATATAAGCAACAAAGATAACTAGTATTGGTTGCCGCTCAAAATCAAATTAATTTCTTTTGAGTTCCTCTATCATATGCATGTATAAGATGAGACTTCAAAATGAGTTAATTACAATAATGGGAGAGGGTTTCACACAATGATAGTGTGGGTAGTAATCTGTAACCTTACCAATGGTTATCTTAAAAAACGTATCACCCAAATATGACCTACAAATATGTTCAGAGTAGGAGAAAAAATAAAAAAAAACTATGTAAGAGGGGAATTAGATTCTAGCATTGTGGGGAAGTTTTTCCCTAGACCAATATAGTCATTCTCCAATTGTATTTGTCTTTGTTTTGTGACGATGATGTAAGTGCTAATGGTGGAAGTTGTTTTCTTAATGTTTGGTGAAATAACTATAACAATATTTTCGATAAGATACAACCAACTCCGAGGACAAAGAAGGTTAAATATGGTAGGTTAGCAATCAGAAGTCAGAAAAACCTTTAGAACAGCTTTTCAACATGAATTATATATTTATGGCAAAAGTTTTCCTTCAACCGTAGTGAAGCAAGAATTCCTTTTCTATAAATGAAATGACTTTGTGATTGAAATCTTGGGTCATCATCATCGATCCACCAATAAGATTATAGGTATCATACTCTTTAGCCATCGGATGCTACTGATACTCATGGTGAAAACTTGATTCTTAGTTTATTGTTGCAAACAGGGATATCAAAGAAAGAGTAGTGGATGTGCTAGGTTTAACAATGAACCAAAATGCTTCAAACCATCCTTTCAAAATGGATGCTTTAAATTTATTATTGGCAAGGAACCAAAATGCGTTCAAACTATCCTTCAAAATGGATGCTATAAATTTATTATTGGCAAGGAACCAAAATGCCTTCAAACCATCGTTTCAAAATGGATGCTATAAATTTATCATTGACAAGGACCCCAAATGCCTTCAAACCATCATTTCAAAATGGATGCTAAAAATTTATTATTGGCAAGGAACCAAAATGCCTTCAAACCATCGTTTCAAAATGGATGCTATAAATTTATTATTGACAAGGAATCAAAATGCCTTCAAATCATCGTTTCAAAATGGATGCTAAAAATTTGTTATTGACAAGGAAGGGTTAGGAGGGATGTTGTAATAAGTTTATATATCACTCAACAATAAGAAAAACCGTCAAACAAAGCATCATGACTGCTATAATTTAAGAGCAAAACAATATAAGATCCATGTTTTAGACTCCTTGTAGTATGGGATATAAGCTTTGGAAATTTTATATCAATCCATAATTTTTTTTTTCTTTTTTTTTGGGGTGAGTGTGTTGGGGAATAAGAGAACCACAATTACAAGTTAGCTAATGGTTTCCTCCCACATCTTTTCATACTATTCAAATCAAAGTCTCTTCATCCTACAATTATGACCTCTTGAGTTTGAGTAGCATAGACGGCTGAAAGATTTTACCATGTTCACATAAGAGTCTGGATTCTTGTTTAAACCAAAATAAACATGGGACCGAGTTTTCCTCAAGTCAAAGTGAGAGGAATCCCTTGATTGCATAGCTTCAGATGCATGTCGGAGGGTATTTTGGAAAACATACTAAAACCTTGAAGGAGTTTATGAATCCTTAGATGGTGTGGTAAACTTTTTCACTCAATGGAAGAAAACTTTCTCCAACCAAAGACATATAAGAAAGCAAATTTCTGAAGGGAAAATGATGTGCATGCTACTGGCAGTGCATGCCCTCTCTCTTTCGCTCTTGAACTGTAACTACATTCACTCCCATCACCCATTGACTTGACGTGTGAGATGTCAATATACATATGTGGTGTATTGATCCCTCCTCCTTTCCCCTATTGTGTGTGTATATATATACATATATCATACTACTATATAAAAGTACGTACTCCCTGTCTTTGGTATACTTTTTTAAAATGATCAAAAAATCATTTAGATCTATCAAAAAAATTCCCAAATGACCAAAATCCCCTCAAAATTGAATATGAAACAAATATCATAATAAACTCTCTATAATTATTTCTCTCTCTCTCTCTAAACGTGGAGGAGAAAGGGGAAGAGTGGAATATTAAAAAGGCATATAATTACAAATCCTAAACCCACTCACCCTCTCACCCCTAAAAATGAAAGATAAATCAAATAATAATATTAAATTCTTTAATTCTCACTCTCTCCCTCTCTAAATGTGGAAGAGAAATGGGGGAGAATAGAGAGAGAAATAGAGAGAATTATGGTGAATGGGGATGGAATGAATAATTATGGAAAGAGATATACCAACAAAAAAAGAAGTTAATAATAATAAACTCTCCATAATTCTCTATTTCTCTCTCTCTCTCTCTCTCTCTCTCTCTCGAGAAAGGAGAGAGTAATAATTAATTAATTAAATATTAAAAGGGATTAAAAAAAGGCATATAATATTCCTCTCTTTCTCTCTCTCTCAACGTGGAGGAGAAAGGGGGAGAGTGGAATATGAAAAAGGCATATAATTATAATTATTAACTATTAAAAAGTCATATAATTATAAACCAAACAAATGCACTATTATTCCTCCTTAAATCTCTCTCTCTCTCTCTCTCACTTATCGTCTTTGGAAAAAACGTGGAGCACAATGGAGGAGATTCTCCATAAAGACAATAAATGATTATGGAGACATTAAAAAGGTAAGTATGGAGAGAGATACCCAAAAAAAATGGCTCATAAAATCTCTCTTCCATTCCTTATAAAATCTAAATTTGGAGGAAGGGGTATATTCTCTCTATAATTCTCTTTCTCTCACTCATCTCTCTAAACGTGGAGGAGAGAGGGGTGGAGTAATCATTAATTATAATTATTACATATTAAAGGGATAAAAAAAAAACCACAAAATTATAGTATGGAGAATTATGGAGAGATTTATTGCGCTATTATAATTATAAACCAAACAAATGCACTATTATTCCTCCTTAAATCTCTCTCTCTCTCACTCATCCTTTTTGGAAAAAACATTGAGCACAATGGGGAGAGATTCTCCAGAGAATTATAGAGAATAGAGAGGGAATAAATAATTATGGAGATATTAAAAAGGTAAATATGATGAGAGATATACCAAAAAAAAAAAAAAAAAAGCTCTTAAAATCTCTCCTTCCATCCCTTACAAAATCTAAACGTGGAGAAAGGGGTATTTTTTCTCTATAATTATCTTTCTCTCACTCATCTCTCTGAACGAAGAGAAGAAAGGGGTGGAGTAATCATTAATTAAAATTATTATGTATTAAAGGGATAAAAAAAATAGCCACAAAATTATAGTCACATAATTATGGATAGATTTATTACATAAAAACGGTATCTTTCAATCAACTTTCATCGACTTTACAAGTTTTTATGCAATAAAATCCTTCCTTATATATACCACAGAGAGGACAAAAAATCAATTACAATATCCCACGATTTCTCAATTTTGTCTCTTACAACAATAGTTCAGAATATTTCAAATTCCTATTTCTTTTTCTATTACAGTAGCACAAAAGTTCTCAACTTCAACTTCTTTTTCTGTTGGTTCACTGGCACTGCATTTCTCAATTTTAGATACTCCACATCCACAAGGTAGTATAATTCATTTAATCTGCAAGATAGAGCTCAGGTGGAAAAATTATTGCACTATATTATGGAAAAATCTTCAGAGCATGCGGAAAGCAAGCATGTTTTCACGTACACCGCTTTGACTTGATCAGAGATTAGTTTTTTCTTAATCAGTCTCCATGGTTTGTAATATTATGGTTTATAAGTATTATTGTTATATGTTATGAAAGAATTATTTGTGAAATTGATGCCATTCTTAAGACCTCCGTAGAGGAAGACGAGACATATGTTTTTTATGTTTCATGTTCCCATCTCCTTTCTATTATGGGAATTGCACTATTTAGTCTGTGGATTTTCTTTCTTGTATTCAGAATAATTAGGTTTAATTCTGTTTTTAGAAAATATAAACTTTGAAAAATCAACTCACCAAGCTTTTCAGAACTTACTTCAAATGGATTGACCCAATAATCTTGTCTTAAGAAAATGTTTAATTAAAAGACTATCACCACGTGCATTTGTACGTGTATTTTTACTAGTATATATATATATATATATATATTTTGTAAACTTTGTGTACACCTATCATCTTCCTCAAATAGGGTTACAAAAATTTCCACTTTCCATAAGTTATAATGTTTTTTAATTCCAAAAAATGTTCCCTTTTCAGATTTACGGTTTCTGGCTAGCGTAAGCTCAGCTTAGGTTGGCTTAATGGTGAATGGCTTAGATTCTTTTCTTGGAAGGTTTCTCTCTGCCAAAAATCTTCTTTGACAAATGAAAATTTCTATTTCAATTACTCCTTAGGAAATCTCCTCCTGCCCAATCTTTGGCTTTTCTATTTCCAATGGCTTAATTTTTATTTTAATTTTATTTTTTGTTGAGAGGCTTAAACTTATTCTTAGGAAATCTCCTCCTGCCCAATCTTTGGCTTTTCTATTTCTAGATTCTGGCTCTTGATGTGATTGAAGCAAAGATTGGTAAAAATCATGAGTTGGCGGATATCCTCTCTGTCGAGGATCCGTGAAGGATTGTGATCCCATCTAACTAATTTTTCTTCCAACTTTCTTCAATCTCTCATATACATCTCACAGACATGATACATGTATGGGGCATGCCGATGATTTTGGGCTATGTGTTCCATGTGTAGAGTTACATGCATGTGAGAGGTTAGAAAGAGAAAAAAATTAATTGGAGAGATTGACCTGCCTCCTCCAATGGAGGTTGCTAATGTCATCCAACACCTCATTTGCCAGAAGATTTTCTTTGTAATTTGTTTCTTCTGTCGTGTTTTTAAGGAGATTAACAGTGTGGTTGATTCATTGATTGGGAAGACTTTGTCTTGTGCATATCAGATAGTTTGATCGCTTCTCACTCTTTGATTGTCTAATCTATGTAATCTAGATACCTTGCGCTATTCGCACATAAATAAATAATCTCATTTCTACCAAAAATAAAAAAATCATTCTTTAGTTTTGACCCTGTTTTATTTTGTTTAGACCCTATTTTAAGTGCTTGGATCAACCTTTTACAACTTCAACAACGAAAAAACCCCTCATTTGATATAAATGTAATCCATCGATCTATTTTCAAACCCTAATTTGATATAAACATAATGAGGGTTATAAATGCTTGGATCAATCCATGCACCGATCTATTTTAAGTGTTTGGATAAACTTTTTACATCTTCAACAACAAAAAAACCCCTCGTTTGATATAAACATAATCCATCGATCTTTTTTCAAATATTAAAATGGATAAGACTTATCATCCACATCGGCTAAAATATTAAAAAACAATGATTTATGAGGTTCCATGTTCAGTTTAAATTTGGGTAATTTGATCTGATTCGACGATTCCTATCATGAAACTGAAATCGAATCAAATTGAACTAAAAGAGATTCTATATTTTAAAATCAAAATCAATTTGATTTATTTTGATACGATTTTAAACGATTTCAATTTCAATTCTAAATTGCTGTCCAAAGACAAAACCTCTACACACCTTGGTCTACATGCAAGCATAATCACCTTAGATCTCCTCATCAGCATGCATGGAATTTATGTGGTAGAACATGATAAACCATTGGACTTGAATTTTTTCGTGAGATTAGAAAGAAGAAAAAAGGGATATGATCCTTGAGCCCATAATATGTACTAAATAGAAAATTTCAATCCGATGATCTAAACCATTCGAACGAGGGAGGTGTTCTGTGAAGTTCAAAGTAGGTGAACAAGTGTGAAAATCATCTGCAACCCCTAAGTCAATGTAATAAACATCGGGTGACTAGAAACCCCTTGGGGTGTGTGTCCAAATATACTCTCAGTCGCGGGATGCTCAATGCACTTCGTGGCTTGGTGTAGACAATTTGAACCATTACCAAAAGAAAAAAAAAGACAATTTGAACCCGATAAACAGCATCTTATGATATTTATCAGCTTTTACCGTGTGACGGTTAAAAAAAAAAAAGAAAAAGCAAATTCAGGACAACTGACAACTGGCTACACCGGTATCCTTTTAGGTTTATACTTTATAAAGCCTTGTACAGGGACGGTATTATGTGCCGCCCTAGGCCGTGTGTTGCTGCCTTCTTCCTTAGAATATTCCTTTTGTAGTTTTATGATCATTTATTTTTGGAATTTAAAAAAAAAAATCAACAATAAATAGAAATAGCCACATAGGGATCCCCGCGGAGGAAAATTCACACTTTTGAAGAATCGTTGTTGGAAGCTGTTGGCGTTGGCCGTATCTACCCTTCTCTGCTTTGTTCGTTCGTTCGTTCGTTCGTTCGTTCGTTCGTTCGTTCTTTGTAGCCGTTTTCCGCCTACGCGTTTTGATTCTCCCCTTTCTTGTTCAGAGGTTTGGATCTGTTCGATATTCTCGTATCGACCCTCTTTCTTCCAATCTTAAAAGGGTATTGAGGTACGTGGTTTCGGTGATTTAAATCTCTTATCGAATTTTGGAACCATGAGATTGCTTTTTACGCTCTTGTGCTCTGGTTTTAGGGTTTTGCTTGATATGATGTCGATCTTCCCTTTTCATGTCCTTGATGTGGTTGGTTTCTCAGAGCTTTTAATTGCTTTATGGTTCTTCTTTAGAATGACTGAATGAATTAATTCAGTTTTATTGTTCTGATTAGATTTTTGTCCAGTGAACTGTCCTTTTTTTTTTTTCCTTTTCTTTATGATGTTGATCAATTTTGATACTATGCTGTGTTCAATAGGAAAAAATGGTTGTCTTTCTTTTTTGGATAGGATCGTGGGACTTGGTGTTTTAGTCCATCAGATCGTTGTATTAGTTGCTAAAAGCTCCATTTTTTTCCTGATGTTTAATTTGTAATCCTGACCTCTTTCATCCGAAATGGGAATCGATTTGATTATTGTTAACGAATTTCTGCATTCTTGGAGTACTAGGTTTGTTTGATTTTGCGTTTGTTTTTCATTCTCTTTTGTCCATCAGCAGAGGATGTCGGTGATTATCAATAGTTCTTTAGTTTGTTATTTGTTTTTACATTTGGTTATAATTGAGGGGAAGAAATGCTTGTCTCCCTTGTACTTCCTCGGAATTGTTTGAGAAAGGCTAACTGAGCCGGCTATCTTTCCCCTGCACCTATTTTCCTCCTTTTATTTATTATTCTGTTTTCTCATCTTTCCTTGTTTGTCTATATTTTTTCCATGAATGTGTTTCTTGTTATTCTTAGATGCAGATTTGTTTTCCTAGAGCCAAACCATGAATTGTTCTAATATTGATTTAGAATATAAACAATATATGGCATAATCCTTTTGTTTTCTCTCTCCACTGATTATATTCTTGACTTATAGGAAACTGGCAATATTAACAGTTTTGTGTGGTCTTAAATACATACATCCAAATTAGAGGTGTCAATTCTGAGCCCGCATCGGTAGGCCCAACCAAGCCCAACACTTTTATGGCCCAAACTAGACCGGCCCATTTAAGCCCAACACATTTATTAAATGGGGGTTCACGGTGTACGTAGCTAACCCGTCAGGTGCCCGACCGAACCGACACGTTTATATGCCCGACTTGAACCGACTCATTGTAGCCCGACCCAACCCGGATCCCTTTAATACTACTAAAATTCTGAGTTTGCCACTACTAGTAAGAAATTAATTAAACTTTCTTACCCTTTGTTTTGTAGTAGGATTTGATTTAATTAAGCTTTATTTTGTAAGTTGTTATAGTCATAATCTCTTCTTTTTTTTTTTTTTTTTTTTTGAAAAGAACAACCATAATCTCAACCCACTTTAGAATAGAATTTTAAGGTAGGCACGTTTAAAGCCCGTTTAGATGTAAATAGGTCCATAGCCCTGTTAAGGCCCGTTTAAGGAAGCCCAATTAAAGCCCGACACCGAACGGCCTGATTATAAAACATACCATGTCCTCCAAAGCTAGGCCCATTTACTTAAACGGGTATTCACGGTGCAAGACTTTCAAGTGGTCAAGCCCGATTAGACCTGACTGAGACCGGCCCGGCCCGACCGGTTGACACCCCTAATCCAAATGTTGACATGCTTCTAGTTTTTTCCTATAATTTTGCTGTGTATTTGATCCTGTAATTTAAATTATTCAGTAGATTCTCACCATAGGATGTTATCGTATTTCTTTCATTCTTTTTTGTTTCCCATATAAAAATTTCTTTATTGATTTGTGGTTACAATATTTTTTTTTTTTATTTTCTTTTTAACATTTGTAAACCGGGAAACAGCCTCTCTCTGTAAAACGGGGTAAGGCTGTGTACAGTGTACATTATGACCTTTCCCAGACCTTGCGGTGGCAGGAGCCTCGTGCATTGGTACACACTTTTTTATTTTACATTTGTAAACATGAAGATTGATTTTCAATTCTTTATTAAGACCCCAATTTTTTGATAAGTTGAAACCTTGACCATCTATTGCTGTTCTATGTGTTTATTCTAGTCAGCTGAAGATCAAATTTTAACTTCGTGTTATTTTTCTTACAGCATCTCTCTGGTTGAATACTTGAAAGAAAAATACCTGGGAATGCTGAAAAATGTGCTTGAGTGTCAAGAATTCCTTCTGTGAGGCCAATGAGCCTGCGGCTCTACATGAGCTCCCCTCATTCATCCTTGATGAGATTCAAAATATAACTTCCCGGGTCCGTGCTCGAACGTGCAATGGGGATACAAGCCATAGAAAGCTCGTTATGTTTAAACCTGATCATTGTGAAGATGGTTGAGCTTCTTTACTCCTAGTAACTCTTGCTTTTTGTGTATATTGTGTAAGCGGGAGAGGATAACTTATTACGTTGTAGGGGTTGTATTTCGGGATGGATAGTAAGGGGGGTGTGTTGTTACAAAGGTATGAATTAGGGAGATTATTAGGGCAAGGCACTTTTGCCAAGGTCTATTATGCGAGGAGCCTTAAAACTGGCGAGAGTATGGCAATTAAGGTAATTGATAAAGAGAAAGTTTTGAAGGTTGGGCTGGTTGACCAGGTTAAGCGAGAGATATCTGTAATGAGATTGGTTCAACACCCAAACATTGTGCAGCTTTATGAGGTTATGGCTAGCAAAACCAAGATTTACTTTGTCATGGAATATGCCAAAGGTGGTGAGCTCTTCAACAAGGTGGCCAAGGGTAAACTTAAGGAAGATGTTGCAAGGAAATATTTTCAACAGCTGATTAGTGCCGTGGATTTTTGCCACAGCAGAGGTGTTTATCACCGGGATTTGAAACCTGAAAATCTACTTCTAGATGACAATGGAAATCTGAAGGCTTCAGATTTTGGGTTGAGTGCCCTTGCTGATTCCAAGCGCCAAGATGGGTTGCTCCACACGGCTTGTGGGACGCCTGCATATGTTGCTCCAGAAGTAATCAATAGAAAAGGGTATGATGGATCTAAAGCTGACATTTGGTCTTGTGGGGTGATTTTATATGTTTTGCTGGCTGGCTTTCTTCCATTCCATGATTCAAATTTGATGGAGATGTATAGAAAGATTGGAAAAGGAGAGTTTAGATGCCCCAATTGGTTCCCTACAGAAGTACGCAGGCTGCTGTCTAAGATTTTGGATCCAAACCCAAATACTAGGATTTCCATGGCAAAGATTAAGGAAAATTCTTGGTTCAGAAAGGGTTTGGAATCCATATCAACAACTGAAAGAGAAATTAAGGAACTGGCTCCTATGGACGTGGATTCAGCTTTCAGCCCTTCTGAGAATAGCAATGCTGCTGCTGAGACAAAGCAAGAGCTTGCCAGACCTAATAATTTGAATGCTTTTGATATTATTTCTCTTTCGGCAGGGTTTGACCTCTCTGGTCTGTTTGATGAAGATGCCCACAAGAGGGAAGCACGATTTACATCCAAGCAGCCTGCCTCAGCTATCATCTCTAAGCTGGAGGAAGTTGCTAGGTTGCTGAGATTTAAGGTGAAGAAGAAAAGTGGAGGACTGTTGAAATTGGAAGGATCAAAGGAAGGGACGAAAGGTGTTCTTTCAATTGATGCAGAGATTTTCGAGGTTACTCCATCTTTCCATTTGGTGGAGCTAAAGAAGTCTGGTGGAGATACACCAGACTATCAGAAGATATTAACACAGGATATAAAGCCAGCTCTTAATGACATTGTTTTGGCTTGGCAATGTGATCCACAACAGCAACAATAACAACAGCAGCTGACATCTTGTTTTTGGATTTGGCAAGGTGCTTTGAAGGAGTGGGAGCAGCAAACAGTTGCGGCAGCATTTTTCACGAGTGTGCCCATAAGACACTCTTTGCACCTTGGGCTTCCTAATTTAGAAAAGATTATTCTCTTTGTTATTTGTGCCTTCCTATAATCCGTACATCCATGTTATTCGTACCTTTTCGTACTGTTACTTGGTATCTGTTTTTGGTAATGGTGGTGTTTATTCATGTTGACTACATTGAAGTATTTTAATATCTATGTGAACTTTGTGTGTTTGTTTCAGTTTTTTTAAAGACCCATGCAATTGTAATATTACTTTTCTTCACATCCTGTTGTGCTTTTCTTCCAGAAGATTCATTTTTATCCTGCTTTGGTTGGTATTAGATTGAGATACCCTTACCTAGTTCATCTTATCCTTAGTTGGTTCGCTACCACGTGGGGAGGTTCGATACAATACAAGACACCCATTTTTTTTGCTGCTGGGTACAGCTTTTTGTTCACCATAAGAGGATTCACGGGAGTATGAAATCTCTCACTTAGAAATTTTGAACTGTCCCACAACTACTACTGTTTCTCAACCTGTTTTTATGACAATTTCCTGAATTATGGATCCCTATCAGATGCTGTTTATATCATTTTAAGACCTCTGGATATAGCTTCTTAGTTTGATTCGTAAGAACTGTAGGACCAGTCTGAAGCACGAGCACCCACTGCAATGCAAGCAGGCAGCAAATGAGGAAAAAGTCCCCCTTTGGGGGTGGGGGTGGGAAGGGTGGAGACAGGTGAAGCTACTGAACCCATATCAATGTTTTAGCCTCATCAAGTTCTCAATCCGGGTCACTCATTCTTGGGTCTTACCGTCTAATGTATTTTTGGTGTTGACAGCGAGTCCATGAACAAATCAGTATTGTATCCCCTTTTGTTCATTCCTTTTGTTCTCTGTCAAACCCCATAAGAGTAAGATGAGAAATCTATCCCAGACAGGCCGTGTCTGTTTGTAGGGGTTTCACAATCAACGTGTGGGAACTCTCTCCAGATCATTCTCCACCAACCAAATGAAGTGGGATGGGATGTTAGTGCTTCTGCCGTCATTTCTTTTCCTTCCATTTCCATGATATTTCAACCCACTACACGTAGGGTCTTGTCGTTGGTACAAATTAGTAATCTTGTTGAAACCATTAACCCAAGTTTATTTTGTCCAACCAGCAAGCATTGGTATGAGTAAGATAGGGTGGGAAATTGAAGATTTAGTTTGGAACCTGCAATAATTAGCAATTCTTGCCTCCTTGGGGATCTTGTACCATATTTTTCATTTTTGAAAATTCAGATCAGACCAAGAGGATGCATTTCCTGGTCAAAAAAATTCAGCAATGGAGTACCTGCAACAGTCCAGTTTTATGTTTAAACATACACATACAACCCCGATGGTTGATTGTTACGTTTGGATCATAGTTAGTTAAAATGAGAACCCGACAAAAAAACTTTGTTTGGTATGGTGTGTTTAGAACGGCTTAAAATTTGAAGGTGACAGTACAAATGTGGTTAAACATTTCAAGAATGGCAAAAAAATGAAAATGGATGGTTCATGTTTTAAACGTTTAAATTTGAAAAATATTTGACCAAAAATTGCAATATAAACATATAAATTGTAGTACAAACTCATGTCTTATTGGTTAAATATTAACATTGCATATGTACCAAAATCAAAATAATAATAATAATAATAATAATAATAATAATAATAATAATAATAATAATATTGCATGTGTGGTGTATAAGTTTATATAATATCAATTTATTTTTATTTTTAGAAATCAAAATTTAAGTTTTTTAAAAAAGTGCCAGCAAACTTGTTTTAAACTCGTTTTAAACTTTTGCTGTATTGTGGGTGATTTCCTTTTGATATCATTCAGATCAATTCAGAAAAATCCATAAAAGGAATGTCAAGAAAAATGGAATTTAAAATGCGTTTCTAGTAACTTTGGCTGGATTAAATTGTGATAATTGGCTATTATTACTAATATCATATTAATCAACGAGTGGAAAGCTGGCTTATCACCAAAGGAAAACAAACCGGTTTACATTAAAGGTGTTCCCATTGAAATGTTCTCTGAATTGAAAGTTCGGAACCCTTGGCTTAGCTTCCATCTGTGCATCTCTTTCCTAGCTGGGCTGAGCAATACAGTTCCGGATATCCTAGTACAGGAAACATATATACCCCGAAGTTCCAGATCTTTGCCAATAAAGAACTAAGCATTCTGAGCTCAAAAGTCTCAAGGCAGAGATGGACTGCACAAAGCAACAGGACTCATGACAGTGCTTACACGCCATAGACAATGTTGGCTTATCATTGTTGTGATGGAATATCCTGATTCTTAAGCTTTATGTAATCAAGGAAGGGCTCAACCTGAGACAAGGGGAATTGTTGAATTGTGTTGAACTGAGAAGGGGGAAAATGAAAGCTTCATGGACAGCCTGGTGGATCATACTAAATATACAAATACTTGTTCTGACTTGGTGAATATCCAACTTGAGTTTCTTGTATCACAAACCAAATTTTCTGTGGGAAATTTTTTTGTATGAATAGGAAGAATTACTGTAGGATGTGAAGCCCTGTGAATACTTTATTAGTAACATACTCTTTCTGTTATCCAATAAAGAGGTTCGATGAAAGAAGTTTTTTGAGTATATTTGACAATTTTCCCCCTATGAATACTCTTTTGGTCTCTCCAATGAGCTACTTACAGCTAATTGAGCATCCCATCCAACTTTGGCACAATGAGCAGCAGCTAAAACAGCAAGAGACTAGTAAAAGAGCGGTAAAATTTCATTGGATTTGACTGGTAAGAGAAGGGGGGAGTGAATCAATCTAAATTTAAATAAGACAATATAACATATTGTTAGCTTAGGGGAGGAGTGTTCAAAAGGAGCAGTTCTTGAGATCGGCGTTAGATATATATTTATGCATGCAGTTAAGTTATATTTAACTGTAAAGGCATCATCTGTTCTCTTTGTTAACTGTTCTTGTTCACCAATTCCATGTTTGCTGGAGCTTTTTGCCCACCAATTCTTTATCAGATGTTTCGTCCTCGAAAGTGACTTCTGAATGAACATATTTTGCCACATGGCTGCTACTCTTCAAGGCCTTAATCACATTTTTGTTCCCCACCCTGCCTGTATGCATGATAGTTATTTAAACCATTCTAATCCTTACAGTATTTCAGTAAGTTCAGATCAGACACCATAAATGGATAATACACTCTTCTAATTGAAAAAGGAATTTCCAATTAACACATGATACATAGAAGTAGAAAATGCTTATTTCAGAGCCAGAAATTGCTTTTTATGTTTTTAATTGCATATTACAAATCCGACATCTCATAGTTGGATGAAAACAGGAGACTCTGTTAAGTCAATAATTTTGGGGAAATTTGGGGAAGCTCTCTTCTTAAGAATGCAGTTAGGAGGGGGAGTCAACAAATTTATTATCTCAACTTCCGAAGAGGAAAGAAGACCATCAGTTGATGTTGGTTGATCATTCTCAAAAGCTTTGGGTGTTTGCAGCTTGTTTGGCTGACATGATTTCATATCATCCTTCTCCATAATCTCAAAGGGATCTCTATCTTCAACTGTTTCTTCTGTATCCAAAGAGCTGGTTATACCACATTCACCAGCACAAACAGGAACCCTGTGGTCTCCTTCCTTTGGAGTGAGGGGGCCTATGGGCTCTCCAAAACGATAATCATCTTCCATCCTTCCGATTTGTACATGAGTCATTTCAATGCTACAATGATATTTGGCAAAATCGTGAACTTGTATATTCATCTGTGTTACTGGTCCATCATCATATGCACTTTCAGCTACCCAGTCATCTTCATTATTCATTAAAATTTGCTCATCTCCCATGTAGCAGGGAAGTTCGTCCATTGAACAAATTTGGGCTTTCATATGCACTGGCAAGCTCGGGCATCCAGCAGTGTGTTTCATGTATTTTGTCGAGAAAAAGTTAACAGTGAGGTTCAAGCTGATGGAAAGGAAAGAAAATTTAGGGACAGATAGATAAAGATGTGGTGAGAGAGAGAGAGAGAGAGAGAGTTTCTAGTAGATATTTTACCTCTGCCATGCAGGGAGATTAAGCATTGTGTGGGCAAGCTTGATCTTATTGGCAACCCCAGAGACGGATTTGAATTCTGCAGCTGCTTTTCTAACAGCCAAGGACTCCACTGGATGCTGCCAGGCCCACTCAAACTGCAATTTCAGCAGATAAAGTACTTGAGTATTGTCAAACAATGAAACTTGACTCTTACAAATTACAACATAAGGCTGGATGATTTGGGTGGCTTGATGGAATATAAGCTCTTCTCTACACTCAACAAATTACAATCCTTAGTCCAGCAGAAGAATCACTTTTATTATCACGATTATCCAAGCAGGAAGTAAAACACAACCAATTATCAAAACAGAAATCCATCATCCACTGGAAGGTTAGGACTGACATAATACAATTTCCTTTATAAGGCCAATCAAACAAATAGCTCACTGAATGAACAAATTTAATCCATGGGTAGATGTCACACATTGGTCACAGATGCAAAATACAAGTTTACCAGAAGTAGAAGAACAACTTAAAAACAAACTAAATGAAGCACTTCCAACTGAAAACAGTAGGGTAAAAGTTTCATTCTAGACATGGCAAACAAATATTAATTTCTCAGGCAGATAATGGTTGCCTATGAATCAATAAGAAAAGACAACTATCTCAAAGTAGAAGAAATTTCTTCACAGAAGATATCTATTTAGGGCTTAGGATATGTAACCTGGAGTGCAGATACGTTTGTTGGGAAACCATATATGCATAATACCATTTCCCAAGGACGCTTTGTCTTCGTCCTCCATGCACCACAATTTATTTCACCATTATGCTGCCTAATCCGACGACAAGGGTTGATTGTAAACCTATAATTGCACAAATAAGTATGTCTTGTTAGTTGAGCCGTTGTACAATCGTCTCATGAACCATTTTAAAAGTGAAAGGATATTCCTCAAGAGTTGAGTTATGGAGAAGATACAGTAAGTGAATTTTCCTGCCTCACCATTCATTATTCTGATTTGAGACAAACATCAAACAGATAGACAACAATTTATATGGATCAAATCGGAAGAGCCAAATTTATTACATGATCATAACCATATTCTAAAGAAGAGAAAAAATGTAAAATGAAATTATCGATCAGATGATTCTTGCTCATCCAAATACATCTGTTCATTTATGGAAAATGATCGAAATAAGAACATTATTCCCTCAAAGAAAGTTTCAGATCAGCCCGATAGAAATGTTTGGCACCGGGTACGTGCACCCGCAAGAAGAAGCATGCTCCATCAATGAGTTAAAGTAGAGAATAGAGATAGGGCTCGAGTATATTAGGGTCCCCAGGAATTAGATCTTGACCTGGGCTTTTGAAATCAATTCGAGGCACAGAAGAGATTCAAATCTTTCTTGGATGGAGTCCGACCATTGATTGGATCCATAATTTCTAAACATTTGAGATATTCATAAGTCGGTCCGAAACTTTAAGGTGGGAATTCACGAAAACTCTGAAGTCAGAGCAGTTAAAAGACTGTTCTTTGTGTTAGAAAAACTAAAAGCAATGATGTTCAAGGGAAATTGGATTGCATAAATCAAAACCAAAGAACTCCTGGTGCTCAAGTTCCAATTAAACTATGATCTGAGATTCATTAATCGCAGATGGAGCCAAAAACAAAAAACCTTAACATCAGAAATAGGAGATAAAGAAGAAGAAGAAGAAGAAGAAGAAGAAGAAAGAGAGAAGCATGTCTGAGTACGAACCCTATATAAGTCTGGCCTTTGTGTCTTGGGCTCAAGGAGCAGAGGAGGTAGCAAGCGTAGAAACCTTTCCCTCCTTTCCCTGTTCCGTTGCCTTCTTCTTCTCCTGTTTCTGATCTTACTCGATCTTTTCCTTTCCTCATCTCTCTCTCTCTCTCTCTCTCTCTCTCTCTCTCTCACATACACACACACACAATAGGCGTTGAGCGCCGAGTTCTGAAACAATTCGACCGTTAGTTTACCCCACCCCAAAATGACCGTTGGATATCTTAATTCTGAAGTTCGAATTTTGAAATATGGAACCAAATCCTCTCCAGCCGCACCGATGGGACGGCTCCCAGCCTACGGATGCGGGCACGCACCCCACCACATTGGTGTTCATCCCAAACCTCCCAACCATTGGATAGTTGCTAAGGATGCCCAGCAGCCAGAGAAGTTCTGAGTCCTAAGTGGTACTTAAAAATGGGATTCTGTTGAAAAGCACACACTCAGCGCCTAAGCACGAACCCCAAGAGACTCCCAGTCGTTGGATGTAAATCCCCTAAAATGTCTAACCTACCATAACTCACGAGCACAAGGCATTAGATAGAGTGCTCCATTAGAGTCCTGCTTCGGTTGTCCTTAGGGAACCTCTTGTTGAGCACAGTTGGTATGTGTGGCATGGTTTGAGGTACCGGCATAAATGCCTACAGTTACATGAGAGAACATGGTTTTGCACGACTGCCTACATCCACTCTTGGTATAGTTTAAATCTGAAAAATAAACATAAATAGAGTTGCATGGTATAATTTATTACCCATATTTTTCATTAAAATAAATTAATATACCAATAGGTTGATGCAAGCGACATTTTGTGTTAATTTATTCTTTCACTTTAACTATACTAAATCTAGAAAAATCATTGTGCTGAGAAGAAGAAAGCTTTTAGACAAAACCTCTCTAATCTTTCTCAAACCTTAGCCCAGCATTTCGAAAACAATAATAGTTTTCAAAATTTAATTTTTGAAATTTTAACCCAAGTCAATTTTGAAGATGATATATCGTATGAGAAAATAAACAATTTTCTCAAACTTTCTGGGTTCTTAATGAATTTTCATGATAAACCAATTTTTCATCAAAATTAAATAAATTTGTCTTTTGGAAAAAGCAAGGCATCTCCTACCAAAAGAGTGTTTTAAAATTATCAAACGAAAATGCGTAAAAGACAATTATTTTCATTTCAAACAGATATTACAAAAGTATTTTCCAAGATAATTATTTTAAAAGTTATTTTTTATCCTTTTACTGACCACTGGGATATACACACAATTGAATTGAGACTATGGAAAACTTGTTTTCTAACCAGATCATACAGAACTTGTTCACCCTCTACCCATGATGATCAGAACAATGATTTATCATACAATCAAAGATTAGCGATTCTGTCCTGGTATCGGATATTTCGGTTTTTTTTTTTAACCAAAATGAAACTGCATACTAAACACAAAAAGACACAATTTCAGTCATCTCACCAAATTTCGAAATTTCAATGATTTTGGAAAAAAAAAAAACTATTTAGTAAAAAATTCCGTCATTTTGTTATGCTCATTTCGCTAATTTTGACCATTAACCCCAAAAAATGGCCAAGTAAAACACATGAAAAAGTACACTATTTCGGTAAAATTTTGGGTTTTGAAGTCACTAAAATGAAACGAGTTCTTGAACCTTACACATGAGAAGAGCATGGGCACGCAACCTCGATGTACACATCCCATCACACATTATTTTTGTTGACTGGTGTTGCCCAAATTATCAGCACATTCATACTTAAAGACACAGAAAAATCAGATGACTCTGAAATTGATACCGATAGGTGCTTAGGCACAATGAAAAACATGGTGGGATTGTCGATTCTATGAGGAGATAAGTTCTGCTACCTTCTTCCTTCAGTTTCACCTTCTTACATCTCTCCTTTCTCCTCATTTAATAATGTGCATTTAAAAATGTAACCCCTTATACTAATTGGCACCCATCAAAACTTTTTTCCTCTTGTAGATGTGTGATGCTAATATAAAGGGAAAGTATGGTAATCCAATTTCCATAAGAAAAATAAAAGATTTTGTCCACAAAAAAAAAAAAAAAGGTTATCATACAAGTCCTGGAAAATGTTAGCCTTACAAATAAATTATCAATTATCAAAAAATGTTTTTATTTCTCATACCCTCATTTGACGGGCTTGAAAATGCCCAGAGGTGTTTTTCTTTTTCTTTTTATTTTTTTTGCTAATGACCGCCAAGTCTTCG
This sequence comes from Macadamia integrifolia, assembly GCF_013358625.1. Taxonomy (NCBI): domain Eukaryota; kingdom Viridiplantae; phylum Streptophyta; class Magnoliopsida; order Proteales; family Proteaceae; genus Macadamia; species Macadamia integrifolia. The sequence continues at coordinate 38,240,392 of NC_056562.1, read as the reverse complement.
GCCTGACTAATCTTGCGTGTCCATATTGATCCTACAACCGCATAGATCGGGTCATACCGGGGTTGAATAAAAATCATTCAACTTTCACGAAAGAAGTGAAGAGCATTAAACACCCGTGTGAATGACCATAAAGGGATAAGAGGAGTTGAACTCAGAACCACATGCTTCCTGAGATGAAGGTCCTAGAGACATGTTCATTTCGTAACCTTGGCAAAACCCAATAGAATTTGATTGATTTGCTGGGCTAGAAAACATTGAGGGCCCCATGGCCCCAACTTTGAGCGGTTCTTCATTTGTTATCACAAAAAATGAAAATTTGGGAGAATTGCTGTCGTAATTATCTCCCACAGGTAACCAATTCTATGATTAGCTGTGGATAGTAAGATATAATGATCTCCTCACCCGCAGACATGACTTTCGTGTGACTTAACCTAAGTAATCCGATGGAGTACTTAAAACTAATCCATGACATATGTGTTTGCATGAGTACTCCATCCAAGCCCATGACGTGCTTTATTAGTGTCCATAATAAATTGGGTTTAGGGTTTATTTTGTTTTTAATCTCAATCATAGGAACTTAATTAGATGGATGGATGAGATTGTTTAAGGGTTTTATATTTTCATAAATATGTAATGAGAGAATTATGTTGGAGAAATATTGATACTGACAATCTGGAGTTTCTCCTTTGTAAAACAACAAATAGTTTCAACCCTTTCCAAACCTTGAAGAGCACTCCCAGCTTTTTGTATTTCCTAGAAGAATACAACAGTTTGTTTCACATTTGTTACGACTCAGCATGACATGGAGGAGTTGATGAGTAAACACTTTGCCACGACAGCACCCCACTTGGCAAGGAGAAACATGCAAACCTCATGAAGAGCATCTTAGGGAATATTCCATTTTTCTGTTGAAGGATAGACCATTGTTAGGATATTATATATACAGTAAGACATATGATGTAAAGGATAATGAATATACAAAAATCCTTTCTCTCTTCTCTGTTCTTCTAGGAGGTAGCTACCCTCGAAGTAGCTTGTGATCCGTTATCCCGCCGTTCACGGAGACGATCGTATCAACATTCCAGTCTATATAATTAGTTGTACCTAATTTCCATGACTTTTTTTTTTTTGGAAGGAATTTCCATGACTTTGAATGAAATGATTCTTG
>NC_056562.1:38197500-38239189 GCF_013358625.1 Macadamia integrifolia | reverse complement strand
ACCCCCCCCCCCCCTTTTTCTTTTATCTACATAAATTGTGGGTTAATTTGATTCACACAAGCAAAACCCAATATGAATATATGCCACATCTTTTTCCACCATTTGATTTGACTCTGTACTTTTTTTCATCGTCTTTTGAGTAAAGAATTAGGTGAACTGCCTAGCAGGTCATATGATCACTGCATTGATTACAATATATATATATATATATATATATATATAACTGCAGTAGGTGAATACCAAGTCATATGGGCCAATAACCCAGATCTCCCCAAGGGAAATAGGAATCTGTCTGTTGAAAGTTGTTAAAAGAGGTTGTGGGTTGATGTCCAGATTATGTCAGAATGTTAGCCCCTTGCACCGAAAAAAAAGAGCCCCTTAGAAACCCTAGACTGGTCTGACTGTTTCCCAAATTTTGAGATCTTCTATTACCCTAAGTGCTTGCAAGAACATCTTATGTTGAACTTTTAATAAAAGTGAGTCTGAAATGGAACTGCAATGTTCGACTGTGGCCAAAGTTGCAAATCCAAATGGTGAAATAAAGTAGATTAATCCATTTCTTACCAAAAGGTTATGAATAAGTGTAGTGAAATTAAAAAGTGCAGCTACCAAGGAAAATTTTTAAAATTGAAATCTATACTTGAAAGGCTGAAACTAGAACCTGACCCAAGTAAGTCATTAAATTAGCAATAATGCCACACACTTTTATTAGTTATGTAGGATAACTAACAGCTCATAAAGTTGAAAAACATGTAGTTGGTGCAACTCTTTAACCAGAGCCAATAAATTGAGAAATTGGGATTCTTTGAATGGACATGGACATGCCTTTCAACAATGAGAAGATAAATATATCAGTTTCACAAGTTGACACAGAAGAACATTAATCCATAAATATCAAACAAAAAGAATCAATAAATTTCTAAGTAAGTTAAGTTAGTGCATACATATCCATGTATGTGTCATGGCTCATCTTGATGGAGTTTAATTCAGTCATTAACACTTAAGTCCCAATTCACAATCTGATCCATTTCACATCTGAAGCAAGCAATAAATTGCTCTCTATTCATTCATGAAGAGCCAGCAATAAATAAACAAGATTTCCCTTCAAATTCATTGGATGTAAAGCCCCAAAGGATGTAGGCTCTATCTAGGACAGCAGAAACATACTGGTTAACCAAAGAAAAGAGGTGATTGAGGTACTGTGTCTGTGTTAAAGAAATTAAAAAGGAACTGGACTTGGAGTTTGAAAGGAGATAAAGCAATAGAGCAGATTCAGTGATTAGGAAAACTTATTAGTAACAAAGATGTTGGCTGAGTAGAACCTCTGAAGGACACATAACACCCAAATTTGATCTTCCTACTGCTGCTCCATCGCCTATGACTGATCATGGGAAACAAATCTTAGGGGAAGAAAACAATTGAGCATATCACCTTAGTAAAAGATGGAAAGACTTCAGTACCATAACATTCAACCAATATCTAATCAACCCAATTCAATAGCAAACCCCATTCAGCTCCGTCTTCTGTTGATCACAACCAAAATTACAGAGCTTACCTGTGAAGCTTCAACCTGACTTAACGGCAGAGAACTCAAGAAACAGGAAATGCAAAGAACTCAAGAAAAAAGCAGAGGAACTGATAACAATTAAAGAGAGCAAAGGAACAGTCAGTGGGCTCTTAGTTCTCAAATAATCTATAAAGGAGAGGGGGGGGGATCAGGAAATTAAGAACATCATTCGTTGCATGATTTTCAATTCTATTCAAAGACAATTAAGGCCATTATTAACGAAACAAAAGAAGATTTTTTTTCCTCCTTTTTTTTGTTTCAGAATCTGACATTCATGGGTGGAAAGAAAAGAGAATATACAGAAACGTGTGAACAGAGAGAAGAAACACATTACACAACACAAGTTAATTACCGTGTAATTCTAACATTGGTGCATCTAAAATACAATACATTTGGACATAAGAAGATAACAACACACAGACAACCGTGGTAGGGAAGGGGGAAACAGGAGATGTGTGGCGCAGGCAGACCTGAACCTCCTCGGATTTTCGACGAATTGGAGGAAAAGAAGGAGAACTACAAGAACAGATCAATCAATCAGAACACTTCGAAGACACCAAATTCCTCCAAAGGTACCGTCCACTAGCCATATCAACTAAAGTCCAAAATCCCGAACCAATAGCAGAACAAACCTGTAAACCAGGGAACGCACAAGCCTAAGGAAGAAATCAAAAAACTATTTGCAAAGAAATCTAAATCCAATGCGGGGTGTAGCGATCGCATTTACTACCTCGGTGGATAAAGGGATGGAAGGCGATTCAGCTGCTGATGATGATTCTTGGAGAGGAGAGTCAGATTCGTCGGAAAGTGAAGCTCCGGGTTTGGATTTGAGGTTTCTCAAGACGAAGAATCCAGCCAATGTGGCGGAGAGGAAGATGAGAATGAGCCTCAACGGACACATCTTCTTCTTCTTCGCCTATTCGAAGAGAACGAACGAAGAAGAATTAAGGGATTGTTCGGACACAAAACAACAGGGACGTTTATATCACTCGGTTTTATATTTTAGTGGTTGTGGGAAAGTTCTTTTCTTCAGAGGTTGCGTATGGGACTGGGGATTTCGGTTTTGCTGTGCTCGGAGACTTCAATAATACGACACACGTTTACTACAATTTCTGTTTACAAATCTCGGACCCAAAATACGTGTATTACTATTGCGTTCATATTGTGTATTACTTGGAAAAAAATAAAAAAATAAAAATATTAATAATATGTTCATAAGTAAACAAATACAATTTCTAACCTCCCTAAAAAAAGTCAACAAATACAATGACAAGCTAAGGCCTAGGTTAGCACTATGATGATGATGAATAAGGAGAAGAAAAATAAGTAGTTGACTAGTTGGTGTTGGTTTTGTCTCGTCAAAGTGCCAACTGAGATGAGATACAAAGGAAGGTGCCCCTTCTGCTTCTTACCCAATGTGAGTGGTGAAGTCTAGTTGGGACACTTGCGAGTATCTGAGTACTTTATGAAAGGAAAGAAGGTTCGGCATACTACTTTATAATGATTTTTTGTTGAAGATACAATATAGAAAGTTTGAAAATGACAAAAAAAAAAAAAAAAAAGTTTATAAGTAAGTAAGAGTATTAAACGAATTAGATGTGAATAACACTTTTAAAAAAAATTATACGTATAAAAATAATATAATATATGTTTAATACGGTTCCTCCATGAGTAAAGGGAGAAAGAACTCTGCCAGTCTGATGTAGCAACACCAGTATTCGAAGCCAATGGGAGGATGTGTGGGAACATCTTCAACACAAGGGGTAAGGGTAGTGTGGTCTTTTTATGCCCATCTATGTTTGGGTGTAGATAGCAACTAGCTGGTAGAGTTCTTTTCCCCTTTTAACCCAGAAAGATCTTCAAAGGGCTTTTTTATGATTGATTGAAATTAATAATGAAAGTAAAGTAAAACCATACTGCATAGAAGAGTGTTTGTCATAACCACACAAAGAAGAGGACCACAAAGGAATCCAAATCAACCTCAACTGACTTAAACATCTCTATTATTAGTAGTTATTATTCTATCCTAGGAATCAAGCAGTTAGGAAAAACAAGACAATAGTTTGGCGTAATCCAAATCCATTGGTCCACATGGACTGAGGTCATGACAATGGGCCTTGCTCCAAATCCAATGGCTCACAACGATTGATGTCAAATCATGTTGGAGAATGCAACTGGCTTTTACTGTGAAAATATCTTCTACCGCGAGTGCGGCGGTGTGGTCAGCATTGGATGACCTGGCCACGAGAACTAATCATTCATAGACTAATCGTCTGACTCTCATAAGGAGAAAATACTGTGCCGTCGCTATCAATTCAAACTTTAGTATAGCAAATGGTATTAGAAGCAAGGTCGTAGGTTCGGATCTTTCAGATTGATCCCAAGGGATTATTGGGGTCTCTTTCTCTCTAATGAATGCCTCTAAAAATAATTTATATACATCTTTAGGCCTTCATGAGGTGAACAGACGCCGAGGCATCTAGCAAAAAACCAGAGACAATGAAAAGGAAGTGGAAAGAGGTTCCAACTAAGAGTTAAGAGACTACGAAGATAACTGAGAAAAGTATTTTTAGCAACGGCAAACTCACAGAAAATAGAAAGGATTGAAATTTAGTTGCTTCCCGGGTTACACTCAAGTAGTTGCAACCCATCTGGCAGCCAAAGAAATAGAACCTAAAAGGGCATTTTGAAAAATACTATAACCTAGGAAGGTATTTGTGAACCCTAGGGGGAAGTAAATATTCCATTTCTTGGCTACCAGCAGGGGCTGCAACCCAAGTAGCAGCCAAATTTTTTCCAAGAAAGGGTTGTTGGGCTGGGGCGAATGTTAGAGTTGAATTTTTTTTTTCCCCCTTTCTTTTAAATAAGGTTTTCTAAAATGTACTATAGCTGCGTTTGGTAGTCATCCAGAAAAATGTTTCTGATGTTTTTCCGTTCTATAGAAACAAAAAACAAAAAAAAAACCAAATAAAGCGTTTGGTGTCAACTTGATTTTTTTTGGTTTTTTGGTTTTTTGGAACAGAAAAGGGAAAAAAAACGCTAGAAACGCAAAGTGATGGACATTTTGGTTTCGTTCTAAATACAAAAAAATTGAACAATAAGGGTAATTATTTCAGAAACATGTTCACCAAATACCATTTTTTTGTTTTAAAACGGAATTTTGACACAAAAATTGAAAATTCTGTTTTTGACATAAAACGTCGTTTGTGGAACTGAATGACTATCAAAGCAGCCTATGTCTATATGTACCACACATGTATAAAAAATGTTTTTCTTCACCCATAGAGGATGATTCATCAATGAAGGTCCACAAACCCCTATAACATTTTAATATATTCCCTAAAATACCCTTCCGATGACTTCTCTACTAGTCTCATGCTCAAGGTGATTGTGGGTCTACGAAAACTCAACCCTTTTGACATTATATATATATATATATATATATATATATATGACACACTTTTTATCTGTAATGGAATGCCTCTTGCCTAAAATAGTATATATGAGTTCTTACTGTCAAGATGTATGAGTTAAACTCTCTCAAGACTAATCTATCCAGAATTAAACAACACATAATCCATGCTTGGTCACATGAGGTGTCACATTTACTACAAGAGGGCAATATTCCATCTAGAGCTAAAAAAGATTGCAATTTAAGGTTGGAGATTTTTTAATTGGGGCCACGTGATGGAGAACTTTATTCTTATAATAGAGAAAGATAATCTGCTGCCTCCGTGGAATTTTCTTCCCACCTCCACCTCCACCTCCACCTCCACCTCCGACGCATTAGCAAATGGAAATATGGAAATCTAGAATGGCCGCCAAATAAGAAAAAATGACAATTAATTGGAAGCCAATCCAATCAATAACCTATCAAGTGGCCTTAAATATTTGACAAAAAGGTTTACCAAATTTCTTTTTGGACTTTTCTTCGCCGTGGAGTTGGTGAAAGCTGTGTGCTCACCACTTCCACTTTCCATTTTTTATTAGGGTTTTTTATTTTGTTTTGAGAAATGGTCGTAGCGGTTTTGGTTTATCCAATTGTAGATATGGTTTGACAATTTTTTTTTTGTAAGAATACAAATTAATATTTGTAACTCAATTAGTTATTTATGGGAAAATTACATCCCCTCTCTAATAATTTTCCGAAGTTACGTATGGATCCAAGGGTTTGAGCAAATTATGCCCCCTCCCTTGAAGCGTGAAGCATTCTTACATTTGAATCCAATCCATTAGAGACCGTGAGTTTGAATCCGTTATATGGTGAGATCATATTTTTATACCTAAAATACCCCCCAGAACAAAGTGAAGTGATCAAAATACCCTTCACTTAAAATGAGTTTGAAAGGGGGAAATCCTCTCATCATCCCTTTTATCCAAAAGCGCCTCGGATAAGCCCTAACTGCAACGAGGTGTTCATCCAAGCTTTCCCTCTTTCAATCTTATTTTCTATCTTCATCCAAGCCCTTTCCATCTTTCAATTCGTCGTCTTCATCGTCTTCATCTACACAGAAGGTTTGATCAACTGTGTGAGAAGTGACGGAATCTCGGTTCATACCTCAGACGTGAGAAGCGACGGAATCCTTGCGAAGTTGACAGAACTTCTAGACGACGACGGCATCTTCGTGAACCTCATGGAAGGTTCGATCGACTGTGTCCTTGCTGCGATTTCCCTCTGAATTGGTAAGAAGAACTTGTGTATCTTCAAATTTAGGGAATATAGAGAAAAAGGAAAATGCATATCTTCGATATACTCTATTTTCGATTCAACTGTGCATATTATTGTGTTTTTTTTTTTTACTGGGATTTGCAAGTTCTTTTTTATTTGATTTGCTCTTTAGGGTTTCTCTGATTTCCCTCAGGAGAAAAGGAACCTTCAACTTATCGATAGGAGACAAAACCTTCACCAGGAATGATTGTTGAGGTCAATTTGCAGAGGTGAGGTGCTCAGAGATAGGGAACCTTAATCAGAGACAGGGAACCTTCTCCAATGGCTATATGTTTTGAGGGCAATACCCATTTTATTGGTATTTTCCTAAAGGGTATAATGGGTCTTTCCCCTAAAGGGTATAATGGGTATTTCCCCTAAAGGGTATAATGGTCCTCTCAGCAAAAGATTTAGATTAATAAAAGGGTATTTAAGTCTTTTCATGTTTGAACTTAACAGAATCCTCATAGCCTCAGCTTCAGGGGAGGGGGCATAATTCGCTCAAACCCTTGGATCCACGCGTAATTTCGGCAAACTATAGGGGAGGGGGATGTAATTTTCCCTTAATTTAACAATTACATCTTTCAATTTCAGTATCGGAATTATGAGAAGTTCCATCTCTTTATCACTACAAGATGAAAATTATATACACATTTTTGCTGAATCCTCTTTAGAATTTGGAGCACAAATATTCACCACATGATAGATAGAATAGGGAAAATTATGTCTCCCTCCCCTGAAGTTTGCCGAAATTACACGTGGATCCAAGGGTTTGAATGAATTACGTCCCCCTCCCCTAGATTTTCTAAGATTCTTACAATTAGGTCAAATCCGTTAGTTCTCATTAAATTGGGACTGTTAGTTGATGATGTCACCTAATAGCATAACATTTAATGCCCAAAATACCCTTACTATGGTGAGATTCCCTCTATACCCTTACTATGATTTCTGTTTTTTTTTAGTACTTACTCTGTCATACCCACGTCGAAATTTGCTGGCGATAGGTGGTTCAAAGGTGGAAAGTATACCAAGAGAGTAAGGAGTGGAAACTTGAATGTCGTTGATCCCGGCGAGTGTAAGAACATTATGAAGGATTCTCATGATTGAAAGGAGCTAGGCAATGAGGTATTTATCATTGGTGGCCATGATTTTGTTGCCAAAAACAATGCGGTTGATGAGAGTTTGTGGGTGAAAAGGGCATTTTTAGCGGCGACCCAGGAATGAGCAGTGGCAAGATTAGTGAGAGAAGGGATGTCGCCATTGTTGATAGTGACTATGGCAGCGATTCCAGCTTTGACGAAAGCACGGAGGAAATCAGGGTTAGCATTCAAAAGCTTGACCCTATCAATGATATTGTTCTGTTTGAGGAAAGACGTGACTTGGCTGGGAGATGGGATGTTGTTTCCATTTGCGTCGTAGTTTACACCTATAGCAGTCGAATCATGGTCGAGAAGGGATGCGAGGAGGAGAAGTCCACAAGGCTTGGACATGGTTTAGTTGCAGTGGGGACTATTGGTGATAAGCAACTCATCCGATCCATCTGCTGAGTCATTTTCAACTGCAATTAGATTATCAGGGTCACTCTCCAAAATAGTGCAATCATCATAAAAAACGTCCCCAGAGATCGGTTTCGCTCTGTCCATAGGCTTGGAAATCTGAATCTCGCACACAAACACCACATCGTCAGAATTTTCTGTTTCACCGCCATCGGGATCAAGCAGTTCCGAAATCCAATCGAGGTTATCGTCACTGCCTTCATCCCAAGTGCCATCTTTGTCAGGGCTAATTTCAAGGATTTCAGAATTAGATCTATAATAACTCTAAAAACAAAAAATGGCCGAATAAAAACTAGATTTCCTTTCATGGGTACCCAAAAACAATAAAGGGTTCTACGTAATAAACCCTCCTTGAATAGAATGCGATGGGGTTACATAGATTCAATATTTTCTTCAAAAAGCCACTTGATTTTTGGGCTTTTGATGCTTTCGGACTGCAAAACTATTTTTAACATCAGGGCTTTGATTTGAAAGGGATGCGACGAGGATGAAGGTGAAGAGGAGGAGAAGCCCACAGTCTTCTGGTTAAAGGATAAAGTGGTCTTTTGACTTTTAAAATTAATAGTAGACTAACACCGTTAGGCTCAAGAGAAGGCGACGTAATTCATTCAAACCCTTGGATCTACGTATAATTTCGACAAACTACAAGAGAGGGGGCGTAATTTTCCTGATATAATAAAGCTGAAAAGACAATGAGGAATAGGAAGAACCCTATTGAGTCATCAAGTCATCAAGAAAACGTATATTTTATCATTTTGTAAACAAATAAATTTGAGATCTCTTATTTGCATGTTAAGTTTCAACTAAAGCAGAGTTGGCCAAATATTATTATAAAGCTTCATGTGTGAAACACCTTTGACATGGAGAGCACTCTTCTCCTCTCCGATTGTTCTTTCTATCACAGTTAGAACTCCTCAACTTCCTATGTGATAGACATGCAAGCTTCAGCCCATAAGAAATTGGGGTTAATTTTTACTCCTACTTTTTCCAATTATAGATAAAAATAATTTCATTTCATTGCATAAAATTTTTTAACAAATAACTAGAGGCTTTAGAAGAGGAAAAAAAAAAAGAAGTTAAATAGCATTATTCCAATCCCAACTGAAAAAAAAAAAAAAAAAAAAAAAAAAAAAAAAAAAGAACTGGGAAATAGCTTAAGAGTGAGTTTATTTAACAAAATTATAAAAATGTCACAAAATTTTGTTTGGTAAAAGTTTCTTCAAGCCACCAGCAGAGGACTCTCTCTCTCTCTCTCTCTCTCTCTCTCTCTCTCTCTCTCTCTCTCTCTCACACACATGAAATGACCTTGCTAACCTTCCACATATGAATCTATTCTGATTGGTGTGCTCAGGGCTCACCTATGCCGCTTGCTCGGAGAGCCATCTCTCATTCTATTATAATGAAATGATCAATGGAATCTTTGCAAAGTTATTATAATTTCATTAAACTTAAAATACAATTTACTTTTAAAATTCTTCCAATGCATGTAAACTATGACTAGTGAAATAGCTAGGGCCTCTCTCCATGTCTCTGGCAATTAAAGCAATCGCCTTTTTCTTTTTTCTTGTTTTCTTAAAAAATCATGTACTTCATCAAAATCTTCGTTCAGTCCCTATCAAGTTGCATTAGAAAGTCCTAAAGAAACTCCTTATTCCCCTCAATCAAAAGCTTCATCTTTTGGAAGTGTTTGCACCAATAATAATAATAATAATAATAATAATAATAATAATAATAAATAAATAAATAAATAAATAAATAAATAAAAATCTTTTGAAGTGTCTTTGAGGAGCAATTCCAATCTTTGACATTTATATTATCCTCATATTTAAAAGGATCGAGAGGTTTCCCACTAATATCATAATGCAATTTCCCGCCCAATAGGCATTGTGGGTAATGAATTGTCTAATAAGGAGCATTTGATATGGAGAGAGAATGTGTGGAGTCCATGAATAGAATATAAAAAGGTGTGTAAAGGAATCTGCATACTAATGTCATGGTCTTTCTTTTTCCTCTCTAAGAAAATCAAGGTTGTTTATATCCTTTCCGTCACAAGGACACATCATATTTATTTGTGAACTTTCAAAAAGACTTTGACTTGGAAAACTTAATTAAAAAAGAAGAAGTAGAAGAAGAATATATAGCTTTTAATGATTTTATTTTCGATTTAATTTTCAATGAGGTATTTTTCAAAAAAAAAAAAAAATGAAATTATTATCAGATCATCATCTATTGTGGAAATTGTTTATAATAAAATTTGTGGTTATAGAAATAAAATAGTTTATGATTGTCTTATTGGCCTGATTGCCAATAAGTTGGCTTGCTTAAGGAGTTATCTTAGGAGTCTTAAAAAAGCAAGCAACCAACATGGCCATGTTGTGAATAGAAATCAACTTAGTCCATAGCTGGCCATTAAATGGAAGCCAGCCATTACTTACAATGTGATGGAGGCTGCTACGTCAACACCAAAACTTCAGCTGCAAGATGAGTTCTTAGAAATGACAAGAGGTATTTGGCTAATCTTCAACGAGACGCGCTTTCTTGGAGTCAAAAAAGATTTTGGAAAGCTTACTGATGCGAAACTAGCACTGCCAGCCTTTAGCCAGTTTGGAGATTCTACTGCAAGGTCATGGATTTTAAGATCTGTTGCAAGTGAGGTGTCTAAAAGATGTGTTGTATGGAATGTTTTAAGATGTGTTTGATATGCATCTGTGATTTAAGTGGGTTGCCCAAATAATTGGGACGAATTGGGGATTGTGTGTAGGTGTGTGGTTTCAGATTCGATTCTCCATCTCTGATTTAAATGGAGACCGTGGCGGTGAGTTGCTACGCTACTCTTCCCGAGGATTAGTTGAGGTGCACATAAACTGACCTGGACACCTTGGTTAACAAAATATATATATCAAAATATTAATGAGGAACTCTCGATTACAAGGTCCTAAAGTTTGGATTTTTTTTTCTTTTTTCGGTAAACCATATGATGGATGTAGAGGCAACTATGGCAAAAATTAAGCTTTTTGTGCCTTCCTAAAACATTTGATTATGAAAAATAGACTCCAAAATGCCTATAACAATTTCAAACTTATTGTTTGCACAATTGTGGAGAAAAGAATCCTTCAAAAATGGCAAGAGTGTTGAGATAAATGTAGAAACACAAGGAGTATATCAAGCAAATAATCACAAACAAACATAAGGATCTAACGTGGTTTGGCATGAATGTCTACATCTGTCTACATCCATCTGAGATAACCAAATTTTTTTATTTTTTTTTTAACTAAGAACTACCTCACTATGTGATCTCCTTTGCTTTTGTGTTGGATTTTCTTTATAGAAACAATATATAGTACCTTAGAAACCCTAATCTCACACAAAATTAGAATTTTACTTATTTACATGTAATGGACCTAAAAACCCATCCTATAAACTTAGAAGCACAATAATAACTACTTGGATCCTGATAGAATACCAGATACAAAACCCAACATTGAGACCGAATACAAAAACCTAATAGATGATAGATAAATGAAGTGTTGGATGGGAAATTCAATTGGCCCATACAGGGTATAAGATATCATTTTCTATACCAATTGCCCTCGATAGTGTTCTTTCTAAAACTTAAAAGTTTTGTCATACTAATTGTGGAGCCATGGCTTACATTTCCATGTCCAAACTTAAAACAGTACACATGCCAGTGGGACATGGACTGTAATCTCCCACCAACTCCCTATCCAAATTCTAAAACATAATCTTCTTTATTCTTTACCTTATCTCTATTCCAACAACAATGAAGAAAAGATAAGCTTATTCATATAAAACAAGAAAGCTTCCACCTTTAATGCCTTATATTTGAAGAAAAGGATGAGCCAAATTCAATGCAAACCTAACACATAAAGAAGTAACCATAGCAATCGTAAATGGGCTTACTTCTGACCTGGCCACCATATAGTGCTTGGTCGGTGTGTCTGCTTTCATCTCTGCTAAATCCATTGACATTTGCGTCATAATAAAAGCAAAACCATTGGATCACAGAAGGCAATGACAAGAACAGAACAAATTGTTAAAATATCTAATCCAAAAGCTTAAGCTAATTGGTGGAGAAATGCTAAGTAGGTTTTTATGATCGGTAAAAATGATTCCATGACTACTCTCCCCTTCCCAACTAACCCTAAAATTCTTACACCATATTGATGAGGCAAAGTTCTGTTTTCATTCGATGCGCCTTTAAAGACAGTTTAGTGATAGTTTCAATTTGAGCCTTTTCCATTAACCCTCACTGAATCATTCAGGAGGGTCAGGTAAAGCTGGGCATAGAATCACTGAATCAAAACATTCTTCCCATCACTCCAGGGAAAACACTCATGCGGCTTCCCATGTAGTGTGACAGTTCAGTTCAAAGTAGATATGTTAATTGGATGACCGGTGTAAGGAACAAATTGACATTGCTCTGTGGCTAATCAACAAGTTTTACCTCTAATAGCAATCTGTAGCTGATCATCCATTGTAACTGATAACTATAATCCAGTTTGACTCAAAAAATAGTTCACTTTAATAGTTATGACCTACATCAGAGGAAATATGCATGCCATCTCTCATTTCATATTCATCCTATAAAATGTATGCGACCACCAATTTCTTTTACAAAAAAGATACAAAGCAACCAGTTTATGAAATCTTAAAATAGGCTGCTTGCCTTTCAGAACAGATGGGGGAGGGGATAATGTCAACGTTGAAGGTTTTATGGACGGGCTCACTTATATGGAATAATATATGGATCAGCATTATCTACCTTTCCTTGCAGAAAGCTGATGTGGCAATTCCGACAATTGAACATCTAAGGAATGATTAGAACTGGCCACATTATCGAATTTCAGACTAAAGTTTTGATCACTAGAACTCCCATGTTTGGCATACCACTTTGTAATCATATTTTTCAATGCTTTATTTTGCCGCATGGCCATCTCCATTTGGCTAAAACAGGGTCCTTGAAGTCTACGTTTTCATAACATTTCAATTGCATCTAACTTGCGATGAGGCAGAACTAAATGCCCGTCCATAGATTCCATATTGGTGTGTCCGGCCAAAAAACCTGATTCCAAATGTTAATGTCTTTTCCAATCTTCTTCTTTCATTTTCTTTTTCTTTTCTGTTTTTCTTTTTTTTTCCTCTCCCTCTTCAATTAAATGACCAAAGCGACTGTACATCTGGTCTGGAAAATAGGCCCCCAATCACAGGCCTTGCCGAGGTTGAGTTTCCAAAGTTTTCCCTTGAACCATGAACATCCCAATCCTTTCTGCAAGACCACAAGAGCAAATAAAATTTGGATGAGGATCAAGTATCATAACACACACACGACCTGTAAAACGGCGTAATGAAAAGGGCAAAAAAAAAGTCTAAGAAGGTGATAGCTAATAATGTGAAGTCCAACATGTTAGCAAACAGATTCTAATGCCATTCAATGAATTGACGGGGGCTTCCAAGAAACAAATTTCTAAATCTGATAGAGAAGTGGAGGAATAAAATTACATAATGCCAAAGAAAAACAAACTCATGAATTCGTATGCACCAAAACACCATTTCTAACAGTTGTTCTTAGCAAAAACTAATGGCAACATTGACTACACAGCATCCTGAGACCAATTCAACAGCATAGCAGTGCCAGTCCTGAGTTAACCTACATAATAGCCTTGACAAAATCAATGACTAGACAGGTTTAGTTTCTAATTTGAATTAGCACGATAGGAAGATAACTTGGGGTCCACCATGGAGCTCAATACCTCACAAGGAGCAATTCCACTCTTTGGTCACACACAAATAAAAGGTCATCAATGTTCGGAATATGGTTAAGGTGGACCCAATGGGGAAATGTTCAAGTAAATACCACATCAAAATAAGGAAGATGCACGGAATGGAGAAAAAGGAAAGAAACTAGAGTTTATTTTTCACAAGCTGAAAAATTGCTTCAACATTTTTATCTTTGGTTGGGGATGCATACCCAGTTTATGTAAGCCCCGAATATAAGTATATACTTGCACCTACTGTACCTTTTTTTATATAAATAAAAACCTATTTGTGAAACCCTTTTTTTTTTTTTTTTAAGTTTTTCCTCCTAGTTTAGCATTAGTTCAATCCTCTCCAGAAGCCTGCTCAGCCTTGAAATCAGAAACAACTGACCCCTGGTTATTAAGATACGGAAAATTTCCTATTCTGTCTCCACTAACAGTTTAGCCTAAAACTGTGATTTAGATTATGGTTTTTTTGGGCTGCCATCAGAACCCCATTGTTAGTCCCTCCAGTCAGCCCAATTTGATGTGCTTTCAACTGGGACTAATTTACCTAAAGTGCCTAATGTACTAAGGGTTGGGCTTCCAAACAGGCTGATGATTCTAATTCCAAATTAAATGTCATTCCATCATTACTTTTCACCCTCTCATCATTTTCATTCTCATTGTTTTTACTAAAACTTTCTTTTTTTGAATAAATTATTCTCCAATATATATATATATATATATATATATATATATATCGAGACAGAGAGAGAGAGATAAGAATAAGTTGGGTTAGAGCTGATTTGGGAGTTGTTCCGATTCATGACAAGCTCATAGAATGTTGCCTAAGGTGGTTTGGACATGTTCGGTGTAGACCTTTGAATGCTCTTGTAAGGAGGAGTGATCAGATCCAGATGGAGGGAGCTAATATAGTTAGGGGCAGGCCTAAATTGACCATTGAAGAGTTAGTAAGGAAAGACATGCAGAAGCTCGGTCGAGATCGTAGTATGACATTAAACAGAGCTGTTTGGAGGGCAAAGATCCATGTTGCTGATCGCTTTTAGGTGGGATGTCCCGGAGACGTTGTTTTGCTATGTCTCTTTCTTTTTCTTTTCTCCTTTCTTTCCTTTGCTTTTATCTTCACTATCACGGATCCATGTAACCGACCCCATTTAGTTGGGAAAGGCTTTGTTGTTGTAGTAGAAAGATAGTTGGGATGGTCAGTTCATGGCTTTATGCAGGATCCAATGGACTTGATTGGTCTGCAGGTAATGGGTCCACTAACGGAATGGAAGAGATCCCAATCTGACAGCCAGATATGGGCCATATTTGATATCAGATGTAACGGTCAGATATTGGATCTAGAGGATGATATAGCAAGATCCGAATCTAGGATGAGAAGGTAATTAAATCAATGCAGAGGGCTTTCTGAAATTAAATCATAGTAGTGGAGTAAAATATAAAAAAACTCAGAACGTGAGAGGCTTTAATCAATTACCAGAAGAATCTGGCCATAACTGTAAATACATCTTCTACCTCATGTTAAAGCAAGAAAACGACAGAACCAATTGTGGAATAAGAGAGCAGTAACAACTTAAACTCAATTAAATCAAGATAGTGCTTCACTAACTAAATCCCCAAGTCTAGCATTCAATTCCTAAGCCAGAAATAGAGTTCTAAAGAAGCTATAAAGGTCGGTTGAAGAAAGTTTCAGAAACAGAGCACGAGTTCAGATATGCAACTTTGGTTCTCACCCTAGGCATTGTTACATTCAATTTTAACTCCCCTGGTATAAATACACCTCCCCGGTTTTAGATAGTCTTACACATCTTTGGGTCGTAGCAATATTTCTTTTTCTATCCATAGGATGTTCCATCCAAAGACTCCCAGAATTATTCTGTTCAGTGAACTGGCATACACTTGGTACTTAATAGAGAAAGGGGTTTGATATTTGGTATTTCATGTAGCCAGTTTTCCTAATAGAATATATCTTTAAGTATGAAAGACAGCAATTTCAACTAGTTCTTAATTTCTCTTATCAAAATAGAATTGTTACAAGATGGAATCAATTCATCCTCTAAGAAAGTTTCAGAATCCAACCCAACCGGTAGAATCATTAGGGCTAAAACCAGTAGTGACAAGAAATTTAATATCTCCAAATATAGGGCTCAGATCAGGCCCAAACTCCACTTGAATTGAAGTAACTACTAAAGCTCCAAGCTCAATGAGCCAAATTAATTCAACAAATCCCAGTTTTGTTTTCTTCTCTGGAGTTCTGCAGCCCAATAGGCATTACGGCCATCCACCTCGAGATCTGAAAGAATATTCCGGAGTTTTCAGTGCGGAATTAAACCCCCTCTTTTGTTGACAAGGATCCGCTCTTCTTATATATTTAACAAGCCCTAAAGTATGTAGAACCAAAAGCCTCATTCATAAGTTGCTGGGGTTGGTAATGAAAAGGAAGATGGGTAGCACAGTCATGGGAACGACCCTCAAAGTTTAGTAGTGATTCAATGGCTCTGCCTGGATGGATATAATGATATTGATAGATGAATCAAAATAGAAACTCCAATAGTAGCCTGCGAATGGTACTGATATCTCCCTCTAAACAGTCATATAACTCCACAAATATTCACCAAACGGCAGTTGATATTCTCAACCCAAAGTGTTATGTTATAGAGCAGCTATGAAGGATTAAAACATCCATCAAACAAGAAGATAAGACTGAGGTAAAGTTCTGAAACTTACTTGATATTGCAGAAAACAGAATGAAAGAAGGGTTTAGGGATAAAGAAAATATGGCTTGAACCTCTCATTCAAGCCTGGACCAGCATCTCATCAACCATGCAAAGCCTCTCACCTTGCAAACTGCATCTCACAAGGGAAACAACACATAGCCATGTCTTCTCTTTTGCCTAAAATTGCGAGGTGTATGTAACAGCCCCCTCTTTTATTAATTAACAACACTAGTCCCCCCCCCCCTGCATGGAGAAGGAAACCCCCACAAAATAGTAACCAATTAAAATAAAAACTAGTCCTAGTATAAGATCCAACTTCTAGATACATCTCAAAATAGGAACATTCAATAATTAGTAACTACTACTAACATAAAGAGAATTAAAGCAAAATAGAAACTATTAAAAGTCCCCCACGCATGGACTAAGTAATATGTAGTATTGGGCCTAAGCCTGGCCCACGAAGACCATGAGGACTTGGGCCTATGCTAGCTGGGCAGATTGGGGTGGCTGGGCTGGCCTTCTTCCTCCTTCGATCTACATCAATACTTCTGCAGCCCCCATCAAATACACTAACCCAAAGCCCAAAAAAACTGTGCAAGAATGGTGGCTGCTTGTAAGGATACCTTACACCTTCCAGCAGTAATGTTTGGCAAGAGTCACATGAAGGATTCCAATCAGGTCATCAGCCTAAACACTGCTTCAGACCATGACTAAAGGACACAAAACTACTATTCCGGAAATGGAAAAGCAGTCCCAAAACACCATCATGACATGATGCTGCCACATATCAACTCACAAGCAACATGATGAACGTCATAACATGAACCTCCAAGCAGGTTTGTGGCAGTGGCAAACCCCACTTGAGGGACATCTGTAGGACCATTGTCATCCACTGGTTGTTCAGCCATCTTTACTGGCATACGCAAATATCCTACCACAAGCTGGCCTGGATCCAGGGTTTTGCCTGAGATGACC
Organism: Macadamia integrifolia; assembly: GCF_013358625.1. Classification (NCBI taxonomy): domain Eukaryota; kingdom Viridiplantae; phylum Streptophyta; class Magnoliopsida; order Proteales; family Proteaceae; genus Macadamia; species Macadamia integrifolia. The sequence continues at coordinate 38,221,883 of NC_056562.1, read as the reverse complement.
TGTCTCCCATCAACAGGTAGTCTTAGCAATGTAAAATAGGAATCAGACCTCCACATGAACAGAGGTTTGAAAAACACTAAACTCAGCAAAGACTTGAAAGTTGGGTTCATGGTCAAGACCGACAATGTTGCTACAAGCTACATCCAGTCCCAAAAGAAGCTTAGCCCTAATCAAGCACATTGGCAAGATTTCTTGGCCAACGTAGACACATGGTGTTACGAGTATCAACCAGGGAGAATCAACCAATTGGCTGATGGCTTGAGTAGGAAAGTTGAGCTTGCCTCCCTGAAGATGGAGAAGTTGGCTAAATCAACGTCAAATTTATTAACCCAAAGGCATCTATATCGATTTTCACTACTCCAAATGTAATTTTTGGCCTCTCCTTTCTCTTTCAATTCCTCTAATCTGCACCATAGCAGACTAAATCCTGGTTTCATGGATTGTGCAATCCCAATCATGGCCATTGCCCTGTCTATCAGAATCAGGTTATGCCAATCTGGTCTGTAATACCTAGCGAACTTGGTTTTCTCACACAGATTAGGCCAGTCCAAACTGACTCAGACTAGTGTTGCCCAGGAAAAAGTGCACATTCATACAAATCTCTTCTTCTCCCTCTCCCTCTTCTAACAAACTTGGTCTTCACAGGCAGATTAGGCCAGTCAAAACCGATTCAGACTAGTGTTGGCCAGGAAAAGTGCACATTCATACAAATCTCTCTTCTAATGAATAACAATTGAATTTTATACAATCATATAAAGGAGGCAAAAGATACCTACATACAGCCCACAAGGGAAAATAGTATAAAATAAGAACGGAGCCAAAATCCTCCCTCATTTGTGCTAGGCAGGCCCAATGTGTAAAAAAATTGTCTCCTGTTCCCCACCTCATTCTAGCTAATTAATCCACCATAGAATTACTTGCCCCCTGGACCTCACACATGCGGGAGCCTCATGCACTGGGTATGCCATTATTAGAATTACTAGCCTTATATCCAAAGGGATGTTTAAATTCTTGTTCCCATACAAATCTTTAAATCTTTGGTCCAGATGTTCCCAACTAAGAAACCTCCTGATATTAGCCTCATCCAACAGGTACACAAACACATCAACGCTGAAAGCAGAGGATGAATCCAGGAATAGAGCAGGATTTTATACACAAGGTAATGACCAGGATAGGTAGACTAACCAAGCCTTCAACTGTAGGATTTTTTAATCAGAAGAACAACAATGACCAGCTCAGTAATATAACAGAAAATCAGAACAGAGAAGACACAATAAGACTGTCGATCCCGATAGATCTGGTTACTCAGGTCAAACTAGCAAGCGGGTCCAGTAGCCTAGCAGGGACTATTACAGGCCTCGTACAGTCCAATTAATATGAGCAACAGCATAGAAGGGCATATAAACCAGAACACATCAGAACAATCCTATCGATTTCAGTTTCAGCCTTAGGAACTCACTACAGGACAAAAATAAAGAGATTTGTTATATCTCAATAACCACTGGCCAGAAAGGCCTCTTCTTTGGATCTAATTCTTCCCTAGGTGAGGCCGTGAGGGGGACCTCCAATCCAAATATCAGCCCAAGCTGATGGCAAGTTTGGTCTGGGCAGAATCTGAAAATTCTCACAAAACCTTTTATTTCTCGGGACAGAATTGAGAGAGGAATTGATTCAAAATACCTGTAGAATTAGGACAGATCTGTAACACCTTGAGTTCTATAGACAAGAAGAAGATAGCTTGAAGAAAAAAACCTCTCAGGCTTCACACCACAGAGAATCAATTGGATCAAACACCAATTCCATCAGCCTTGATCAAACACAAGACAACTCTTCATGGAGAAGACAATAGCAGTAGCCATTAATTTGTTTATCAAAAATCGTTCCAGATTTAGGAGCCTTCTCTTCTTTATTTATAATGTTGATGGCATAGTTTTTAAGGCGCTGGTAAGGCGACGCCTTAGCAGCGCCTTGGTGCTGATGCAATCTAGAGAAGGTAAGGCAGTGCTCCGCCTTATGTGATTGGCGCCTTATGGATTTTTTTTTTTTTTTAAACACATTTTAAAATTACTTGATGAAGATTCCAAATATAGATTTTTTATTGGTAGGTGTATGGTTTTGTTAACACTTGAGATGTATGGGATCAGTTTTACTCCATCAAAAATAACCAAAACAAACAAAATAAAAACACGATTCACAAACAGGGTTTGGATTTTGCCAAGGGTTTTAAGAAAGGGCTTTGAGAAGGAATCAAGGAACAAGGAAGAACCATTGATCCAGGCCACCATTTTGCTCCGGCAGCGATGAGCTTCATTCTTCTTTGACGGGAGTAGAAATATAGTGGATGACCTTAGGACTTAGCATGGTTTTAAGTATCTCCGATACCGATACGATACCCTCCGATACGTATCTTAAATTTAGCTAGTCGATACGATACACACCGATACGATACATGCAATTTTTAAAATCCTTTCGTATCGATATATACCCTACAATACATACCGATATGCATCAATATACCACCAATACACATCGATACGATACAATACGATATGCCTCGATACGACTTTATGAAAAATATAAAATTGAGGTAAAATGTACGTTTCGATATGTATTGGTACGTATCGGTGAGTATCGATATGTATATATCGGCACGTATCGGTGAGTATCGATATATATTGGTACGTATCGGTGAGTATCGATACGTATCGGTGAGTGTCGGTACATATCGGTGAGTATTGGTAGTGCGCTACGGTCATATAATGGCCAAGATGGGTAATTTTTCAAAAAAACACGATTTTTTGAAGGGTTTTTGTTCCAAAGTTGCTGTCAGCCATATTTCTCTCTAACTAAAGTGGAAATCAAGGTTGGGAACAAGGATTTTACATTTATGGGACAACTACAAACATTGAATTCTTAGTATGATACCCTCAATTTAGTGTTTATGCATAATACATATTATCAATAGTTTTTTTTTAACAAACTCTTTATGCAAAAGTGTTTAAAAAAATGTTTCCTATCCATTTATGTGTATCTTTAGCGTATCTTAGCGTATCTCCGATACGATACGATACTCTCCGATACGTATCTTAATTTTGGCCGACCGATACGGTGACCGATACCGATACTTTAATCCTTGGCTAGAGATGAAGTCAATGTCAACTATAGGAGACTTAAAAGCCATCTTTTTGATCTTTCGTCTCTAACACAGGGGACCCAGTTGAGAAGTGTAATGAATGGGGTGATAATAAGCCATAGGCTTTATATTGATGGCCTTGGTCCATTTGTAGGTCTATATAAATTTGATTTACTCAAAATGTTCACTTTTATATCCAAATTACGGGATAATGGTTTCCGTTTGGGAACATAGGTCTTGCGCCAGCACCCCAGCCAGTGAGAGTTCGTGAATGGGTAGGAGGGGTGCAATAGTCATTTTGCACCCCTTATGTCTGGGTAGAAGGACACGTTTCCAAACATAAAATGCATTTCTCCAAAATATATAAAGAAGAAAAGAACCCTATCCGCTGGCATGTCTCTACGTCTAGATATAGGCGAACGCGAAAAGACTGCTCTCCTCCTCCCAACTCACCCAGATGCCTCAGCATCTCTCAATTGACTTGCACGTTGGCACAATGGCCACGCAAGCAGACATGGTTTTCTTATCCTTATATAAAATAGGGGGAAGAGTTCTCTGTCTAGGAACTTGACCCTGCACCTGTTAGAAAAAAAAAAGAAGGAATTATTAAGTTGCTTAGTATTTAATATCTTATCAATAATGATAAGATTGGTTTTGTGAGTGATTAACTCTAAGTAGGAAATCTTTATGCCAAAGTTGGGTTTATATACAACTCTTACGAATAGGGATTTTGGTTGGAGGTATACAAAAACTCTAAAAACCAAAGCAAAATAGGATTTTAATTCTCTCTTCTTTTATATTGTCGTGCTCCTCTCCCTCTCTCACACGCTTAATCTCTACACTAATAATTGAGTGGTAATTAGGGTTTTGTGAAAACTCTGACTATTGAGGAAAAGCTTGGACTCAAAGGGAACGCAAAGCTGTACGTGTGGGAAGGACTCATTGTGAAAGGGCTAAGATCGCGTGGAGATTCTGCACTTGTAGAGTTTCAAGTAATGATCTACGCCCCTCTATTAATGATTGTTTGAATGTCTGACCCTACCAGTGGGACGATCCAAATCGTTTCTGCACCTTCAATGGTATCAGAGCTTCCCTACTGATGGGGAGGCATTCTGTTTAATGTCATGATATTATGTATTTGATCCATTAATTTTGTTTTCAATTAAAAAAAAAAATAGAAGATTTTTGTTCATTATTCCGTGAACAGTAGTGTACTGTTCATAGAATAATTAAACCTTTCCTTTTGTTGTTTTTTTTTTCAAAGGAAAATATTTTTGTTTTTAAATTTAAAAAAAAAATCCCGATTATGAACAGTGAACACTAGTCACAGTGTGAACAGTGTGCTGTTCTGTTCATAGAAAGAAAAAAAAATTGTAGGTACGACCAAGAAAGAAAAGAAAAGAAAAGAAAAAAGGGGTAGGGTTTGTGAAACCCTATCCAGAAATTACATTCAAAAATTATATAAATGACCTTTATTTAAGTGTTAATTTTTTTCCTTGTATGGGTTTAAGTGTTTATTTAAGCCTGAGTCGGTTTATATAATATGGGCTGATTGTTTTCTTTCACTGAAATGGCTCATTATGGTATGGACTATATTCTGCCATATGGGCAATAGTACTTAAGTACCTATTTTACATTAAATATGATTTAATATTAAAGGTTGTGTGTGCATGTATATGAGATCAGATGCACACATGATACTTTCTTGACATAATAACATGGGTTTTTACTAAATGTTAGTAAAATTTTATGTGATTTTTATAATTGTTATTTTTTCATATATTTGGAATGAAATTGAAAGGATTAAATACATAATATGTGTAATGGATATTGTTAGTGGTTATGGGATTTAAAATGGGCTATGATGATGGATATTTAGATAGCATGGCATGTATTTATGTGGTGGCTTGTATTTTATTTTTCTCTCCCTCTCTCTCCCTTTTTCATTATTATAAAAATTTTTACTCCCCTTGGGCAGCCCAAATGGTGGGTTGGTTTCTCAAGGTTTCTTTATTTTAAAGGAATGTAATGGAATTAGGCATTTTATTTTTATTTGATCGTGAAAAGACTGGAGGAGGAGATTGCTTAGAGGAAGCGACGGGAGATGGAGAAGCAAGTTTTTTGTTTTATTTCAATATAAAAGTTATTTTGGTTATAATTATTTGCATTGCAATATCACATAATTATGTTGTATGGGAGTAATTAAAGAGGTTATGTTACTCCCACCCATCTTGGAATCAAATTGATTTGCATGTGATGACAAATCTAATTCCAGATGTTATCCCATAACCACTAAGGCTTTGTTTTATATTTCATGTAAATGATTATTTTATGATTCCTAGTTACATGTGATGTATAGTGATATTATCACTCTATTGTGTTTTTAGAAGAGATGATTGTTCCCGTTTTCCTAAACTTAAAAGCGAGTGTGATATGAAAAATCCTAACTAGTGAGATTTCCATGACCTCCCTTAGTTGGTAAATGTAGAGGTCACATTGATATACTTTTACAGATGTCGATATGATAATACTTGAGTAGTTCTCTGATACCGTCTTCATTTATCTCATATGTGATAGGTAGATAACATGGTCAGTTGGAGGTGTACTGTGACAGTAGACACTAGCCCATGATGTAATAATTCACTCCGAAACAAATGGTATACACTTGACTTAAGTGTATGTTAACTGATAGGAATGGACATGACACTCAAGTGGCCAAAAATATTGGAAGTCTTAGAGATGGATAGAATATTCCATTCAACCAACATGTCTATGATGAACTCCAATAGGCTAAGTCATGTGCATAAGGGTTGAGATGTTCCAATCACACCTCATAGCTAAAGCTTAAGGTGTGGGTAATCATTGTATTTAGAATGGCCCTTTCTTTTTAATGATATTAATCATGTTAATTTTTTCTTATACATCATGTAGATATTCAATATGTCAAGCCAAATGAACTACGCTACGTTTATTAAAGACCATATCATGACTGGACCCAACTATGTTGACCAGAGGAGGAACATTAAATTGCTCATAATTGCAGAAGGTCTAATGTCTGTTATAAAAGATGGAGAACCTTCATTCCTTGACACTATGGAGGGCAAGGTGAAAACTGCCTATGAGTTGTTTCGACAAAACAATTCTAAGGCCAAGCTTTTTGTTTTGAATTCAATAGACAAGACCATTAAGGATTGTGTAAAGGATCCAAGTTTTGCTAAAGACATGTTGGAGGAGTTCAAGAAGTCGTATGGTAAGCAAAATAGACATGCATATCATCAGCTTGTCACTCTCTTCAAGGATTTCAGTTATCGACCATGTGATGAAATTACAGAATTTATTCCAAGAACTAGAAGCCCTGGGGACATCCTTAAAGCTGAATTATAAAACTGATGTCATATTCTACTCACTGTCTCAAAAAATCTACGGATTTTTTATTTGTAATTATAATATGAATAAAATTTTGGTAGAGCTTCCAGAGCAAGGCAATATGTTGTAAGAAGTAGAGGCGGCACATAAGAAGCAAAAGCTTGAGGTCTTGTCTATTGAACTGAAGTCTTCTTCCTCTAAACCGAAAGGTAAGAAGAAGAAGAAGAAGAAGACCAATAAGGGTAAGACCCTTAAAGTGGCTAGTAAGGGAGTGAAGAAGGGCAAGAAACCTAAGAAGGGACCTTGTTTTTACTGTAAAAAGGACGGACATTAGAAGAGAAATTGTCGTGGAAACCTGGAAACTCTAAAGAAGAAGCCAGATGAAGGGATATCTAAAACTTATGTCATTTATGAGTCTAATTTGGCAGAAGAACCATCTAATACGTGGTTGGTTGGCTCTGGTTCGACCACCCATATTTGCAATATATTGCAGTGGTTCAGGATGACAAGAAGACTCAACAAGGATGAGGTTCATCTCAAGATGGGAACTGGAGCTGAGGCCATAGCAGAGGTCGTAGGAGAATTTAATTTACATTTTGAAAAAAAAAAGTTTTAATTTTAAAAGATTGTTTTTATGTTCCTTCCTTTAGAAGGAATATTGTTTTTGTTTCTAAACTAGTTGTTGATGGATATTCATTTCAATTTGGATTTAAACTATCTAGTCATTTGAATTGTTTATTTATTACAACTGGTTGTTTACAGAATTGTTTGTATTTCTTGAAACATGTTTTAAATGCAAATGAATTTTCAAATGTAACTTTAAAAAGGAAATTAGCTCAAGATAATTCCACTTATCTTTGGCACCTTAGGTTAGGTCATATTAGAGTAGATAGAATTTACAGGTTGGTCAAGGATGGCCCTTTGGAAAGTCTAAAGGTAGAACCTTACCGAACCTGTGAATTCTGCCTATAATGAAAAATTACCAAGAAAACATTTTCATCTAAGGGTAAGAGGGCTGAGGACTTATTGAAATTAATACACTCTGATGTATGTGGTCCCATAAATGTTTAGGCAAGGTATGGTTATGAATATTTTGTAACATTCACTGATGACTACTCTCGATATGGATATACCTAATGCACCGAAAATTGGAAACCTTTGAAAAGTTGAAAGAGCTCCGAGCTGAGGTAGAAAAGCAATTAGGAAAGTGCATCAAAACCCTTCAATCAGATCGAGGAGGAGAGTATTTTTCGGATGAGTTTAGGGATTATTTAAAGCAAGCTGAGATTCTTTCTCAGTTGACAGCCCCAGGGACACCTCAACAGAACAGTGTAGCAGAGAGACAAAATCGTACCCTATAAGATATGGTTTGGTCTATGTTCAGTTATTTAGAATTACCTACGTCATTTTGGGGTTTTGCCTTGGAGACCGCCATCTATATTTTGAATAGGGTTCCAACAAAATCTGTCCCTAAAACACCCTTTGAGTTGTGGTATGGGAGAAAACCTAGCCTACAACATATTAGGGTTTGGGGTTGCATTGCACATATAAGGAAGCAACAAACAGATAAGTTTGAATCTCGAACAAGTTGACGCTACTTCCTAGGATACCCTAAAACAACTATTGGCTATTACTTATATGACCCTATTGATCAGAAAGTTTTAGTTAATAAACATGCAACGTTCCTTGAGGAGGATCTGGTCACTTGTAGATCGAATCCAGTGGTCAAAAAAGAAATATCTAATGACCAAGAACCTTCTGCACCTATTGTACCTCCTATTGACATACCCACTGAAGTGAATCAACCCCAAGGTGTGAAGCCTATAGGAAGGAAGAGTTCCACAGGGTTTCTGACACTTTCGAGTCAGACCCAATTTCCTACAAAGAGGCTTTGAAGGATATTGATTTTGTTCAATGGAAGGAAGCCATGCACTCTGAGATTGACTCCATGCATTACAATCACATATGGATTCTAGAGGATCTACCTCAAGGTGTTAAGCCTATAGGATGTAAATGGATCTTTAAGAGGAAAAGAGGTGTGGATGGTAATGTGGAGCGTTTCAAAGCAAGACTAGTGGCCAAAGGTTACCTAAAAAAAAAAATGGGTGGATTATAATGAAACCTTCTCACCAGTAGCAATGATTAAATCCATTAGGATTTTTATCGATTACTGCACATTATGACTATGAAATATGGCAGATGGATGTACAGACCGCTTTCCTTAATTGACATTTAGATGAGGTTATATACATGCATCAGCCAGAAGGGTTTGCTTCCTTAGGGGAAGAAAACAAAGTGTGTAGGCTTTTGAGATCTATCTATGGTCTTAAACAGGCTTTCAGAAGCTGGAACATACATTTTGATCAAACCATCAAAAAGTTTGGGTTTGAACAAAACATTGATGAGCCATGCATTTACAAGAAGTCCAATGGAAATAGCGTTTGTTTTCTTGTCCTATATGTGGATGATATCTTGCTCAATGGGAATGATGTGGGATTGCTTTCATTTGCAAATGTATGGCTATATAAGACACTTGCAATAAAGGATCTTGGTGAAGCCAGTTACATCATAGAAATAAAGCTTGTGAGAGATCGCAAAAATAGGATGTTAGGCTTGTCACAGTCCATTTATATTAACAAAATACTATAAAGGTTTAACATGCAGGATTCCAAGAAAAAGAGTATTCCCTTCAGGCATGGAATCACTCTGTCTAAATCACAATGTCCTCAAATTGTTGAGGATATTAAGGCAATGAAGAGAATCCCTTACGCTTCGGCTGTAGGGAGTCTTATGTATGCAATGTTATGTACTAGACCAGACATTTGTCATGCGGTAGGGATTGTGAGCCGTTATTAATCTAATCCAGGACAAGATCATTGGACTGCTGTCAAAAGCATCCTCAAGTATTTGAGGAGGACCAAGGATTATTTTCTAGTATATGGTATTGACCAATTGTCAGTTATGGGTTATACAGACTCAGATTTTCAAAGTGACAAAAATAACATAAAATCTACATCAAGAATGGCATTTGTTATGAGAGGTGATGCTATAGTTTGGAAGAGTGTCAAACAGAAGTCAATGGTCGACTCCACTACTGAGGCTGAATACCTGGCAGCTAGTGAAGTAGTTAAGGAACGGGTTTGGCTCAAGAAATTCTTGACCGACCTAGAGGTGGTCCCTGAACTCGTCGAGCATCCCATCATGTTATATTTGTTATGAGAGGTGATGCTATAGTTTGGAAGAGTGTCAAACAGAAGTCAATGGTCGACTCCACTACTAAGGCTGAATACCTGGTAGCTAGTGAAGTAGTTAAGGAAGGGGTTTGGCTCAAGAAATTCTTGACCGACCTAGAGGTGGTCCCTGAACTCGTCGAGCATCCCATAATGTTGTATTGTGACAACTGGGGAGCCATAGCACAAACAAAGGAATCAAGAGCTCATCAGAAGAACAAGCACGTGGAATGAAAATATCACTTAATTTGTGAGATTATATAGCGTGGTGATATAGCCATAGCTAAGGTTGACTCTACTCTGAATTTGTCTGATCTCATGACTAAGGGTTTCTCGCCTAATGTATTTGAGAAACATGTTGAGAGCATGGGCATTAGGTTTATGAAAAATTGGCTTTGATGTACAAACTTGTTTTTTAAATTAAATTGTTTAATTAACTTTTAATTGGCATGATTATTTATTAAGCTCAGTTTGTCCATAGGTTTGTTAACCTAAAATTGTTTACCACTAGGGGCGAGATTGGACACCTTGTTTTCATGGTGGTCACATTGTGTGTATCTAGAGATGTTGATTTCATGGCACAAATGTGAGTGTACATACTGTGTGTACATTGAACTAGATCACTTGAGATTTTCACATGTGATATACTGTCGGTTTATAACAAAATGAAATTCTCTTAAGTAGTTTATTATCAATCCTTTGACCTAAGGGGTTCTTATCGATGTAGACACGCATTGCACATTTTGGTGTGTCAACGGTTGATGTTTCTTTGACTATATATCGTTACGCCAGACTCATAGTGTTGAGTCGTATTTGAAAGAGATTCCCAACAAGGAATCCACTGCCATTTTTGGGAGAATATCAAGGAGAGAGAAAGTTTGTATTTGATTAGATAAAATCTGGATCCGGGGGTATTTCAATAAAATGTTTTTAATGTTTAAAATATTAATATAAATTATTATTTATGTTCAAAAATATTTTGGAAATGTTTTCCTGGTCCAATCAAGTATACAGAATCTCTGAAATGGCTTTTTGGTTAATTGGGGACTTGACAGCATTTAACGCATGCCCTATAATAAACTATGTGATATTGCTCAGTGAGGGATAGATGCATAAATAACTACTTATTTTGGGTAATGATTGTTACATTTACTTGACAACATATGTATTGGTTAACCCTGTATTATGAATACAATACTAGTAAGATACATAATATGCTTGGTGGAATCCCAATGGGATCCTACCCCTTTCTTATAAGTTCAACGCATATGTACAGCATCAGATGATCATGAATTCTTTTTCATGATCTAAGATTTTAGATCATCTTATGAGATATGATCTAATAGTAGGATGGAGGAGATTGTTAGGGAAAAAAAAAAAAGAATTATTAAGTTGCTTATTATTTAATATCTTATCAATAATGATAAGATTGGTTTTGTGAGTGATTGACTCCAAGTAGAAAATCTTTATGCCAAAGTTGGGTTTATCTATAACTCTAACTAATAGGGATTTTGGTTGGAGATATACAAAGCCTCTAAAAACCAAAGCAATATAGGATTCTAATTCTCTCCTCTTTTATATAGTCGTGCACCTCTCCCTCTCTCACACGCTTAATCTCTACACTTGTAATTGAGTGATAATTAAGGTTTTGTGAAAACCTTGACTATTGAGGATGAACTTAAACTCAAAGGGAATGCAAAGTTGTACGTGTGGGAAAGACTCACTATGAAAGGACTAAGATTGCACGGAAGCTTTGCACTTGTGGTGTTTCAAATAATGATCTACACCACTCAATTAAATATTGTTTGAATGTCTGACCCTACCAGTGGGACGATCCAAATCGTTTTCGCACCTTCAACATCAACATGGGGGACCAATAGGAGCGCACATGAAAGCATCAATAGTGGGAGCATTTCTACTTTTCATTGGAGGTGGGGTGATGATTTTCCATTCTTTGTATCTGGCTGCAACACGCACACTCCCAGACACAGTATTTTTACCATTACATAATTATGGAGGTTTACCTAATCTTTAAACATTTCATATGTGGACCTCTTTCCTACGAATATCTAAAACAAGAGCACTCCCTCACATTATTATCCATGACAAATTCTAAAAGAATCCAAAACCCATGAGAAGACAAATGGAAGGTTGCATAGAGGAAGCGAAAATGCAAATATGAAAAGCAAACTATAGACCCACATAGTAATCATCTTTAAAAGTATCTCTATTGTCAGGCCATCCAAGAAGGATCTAAATTCATTAGTAGCCAGCTTATGAAGCAAAAGCCATATGTCTCATCCTTATGGGTTGTATTAATTAATTTATCATTTTCAACATGCATTCTAGGTTCGACTCTTTATCTCTTTGGGGTCAGTTAACATTAGTCTCATGGATTTTGTGGTTTTCATAAAAGATGCGTTGATCCAACTTCATGTGCGACAATATACACGGGGATACAGGAGATTAGTCGGGCCAAAAGTTTTGGACACCCTCATAGATAAAATTGACTGCCACTTCAGTTGTAGTTGAATAGATACAACCCCTGCTCCCAATCAAAGAAAAAAATATTTTTTAAATAATTTGGAGCATTTCAAAGCAAGACTGGTGGCCAAAGGTGAATGGGTGGATTATGATGAAACCTTTTCATCGGTAGCAATGATTAAATCTATTAGGATTTTATTATCGATTATTGCACACTATGACTATGAAATATGGCGGATGGATGTACAGACCGCTTTCCTTAATTGATATTTAGATGAGGTTATATACATGCATCAGCCAGAAGAGTTTGTTTCCCTAGGGGAAGAAAACAAAGTGTGCAGGTTTTTGAGATCTATCTATAGTCTTAAAAAAGCTTTCAGAAGTTGGAACATGCATTTTGATCAAACCATCAAAAAGTTTGAGTTTGAACAAAACATTGATAAGCCATGCGTTTACAAGAAGTCCAATGGGAATAGCGTTTGTTTTCTTGTCCTATATGTGGATGATATCTTGCTCATTGGGAATGATGTGGGATTGCTTTCATCTACAAAGGTGTGGCTATCCAAGACATTTTCAATAAAGGATCTTGGTGAAGCCTGTTACATCTTAGGAATAAAGCTTGTGAAAGATCACAAGAATAGGATGTTAGGCTTTTCACGGTCCACTTATATTAAAAAAATACTGTAAAGGTTTAACATGTAAGATTCCAAGAAAGGGAGTGTTCCCTTCAGGCATGGAATCACTCTATCTAAATCACAATGTCCTCAAATTGTTGAGGATATTGAGACAATGAAGAGAATCCTTTACACTTCGACTGTAGGGAGTCTCATGTATGCAATGTTATGTACTAGACCAGACATTTGTCATATGATAGTGATTGTGAACCATTATCAATCTAATACAGGACAGGAGCATTGGACTGCTGTCAAAAGCATCCTCAAGTATTTGAGGAGGACCAAGGATTATTTGTTAGTTTATGGTATTGACCAATTGCCAGTTGTGGGTTTTACAGACTCAGATTTTCAAACTGACAAAGATGACAGAAAATCTACATCAAGAATGGTATTTGTTATGAGAGGTGGTGCTATAGTTTGGAAAAGTGTCAAACAAAAGTCAATGGCTGACTCCACTACTGAGGCTGAATACTTGGCAGCTAGTGAAGCAGCTAAAGAAGGAGTTTGGCTCAAGAAATTCTTGACCAACCTAAGGGTAGTCCCTGAGCTCGTCGAGCATCCCATCATGTTGTATTTTGACAATCGAGGAGTCATAGCACAAGCAAAGGAACCAAGAGCTCATCAGAAGAACAAGCACGTGGAATGAAAATATCACTTTATTCGTGAGATTATATAACGTGGTGATATAGCCATAGCTAAGGTTGACTCTGCTCAAAATCTGTCTGATCCCATGACTAAGAGTTTGTCGCCTAGCGTATTTGAGAAACATGTTGAGAACATGGGCATTAGGTTTATGGGAAATTTGCTTTAATGTACAAACTTGTTTTTTAAATTAAATTGTTTAATTAACTTTTAATTGGCATGATTATTTATTAAGCTCAGTTTGTCCATAGGTTTGTTAACCTAAAATTGTTTACCACTAGGGGTGAGATTGGACACCTTGTCTTCATGGTGATCACATTGTGTGTATCCAGAGATGTTGATTTCATGGCACAAATGGGAGTGTACATACTGTGTGTACATTGAACTGGATCACTTGAGATTTTCACATGTAATATATTGTCAGTTTATAACAAAATGCAATTCTCTTAAGTAGTTTATGATCAATCATTTGACCTGAGGGGTCCTTATCAATGCAGACACGCACTACGCATTTTGGTGTGCCAACGGTTGATGTTTTTTGACTATATATCGGTACGCTGGACTCGTAGTGCGGGGTCGTATTCGAAAGAGATTCCCAACAAAGAATCCACTGCCCTTTTTTAGAGAATTTCAAGGAGAGAGAAAGTTTGTATTTGATTGGATAAAATCCGGATCCGAGGGTATTTCAATAAAATGTTTTTAATGTTTAAAATATTAATATAAATTATTATTTATGTTCAAAAACATTTTGGAAATGTTTTCCTGGTCCAATCAAGTATACGGAATCTCTGAAATGGCTTTTTGGTTCATTAGGGACTTGACAGTATTTAATGCATGCCCTATAATAAACTATGTGATATTGCTCAGTGGGGGATAGATGCATAAATAACTACTTATTTTGGGTTATAGATGATTGTTACATCTACTTGGCAACATATGTATTGGTTAACCTTGTATTATGGATACAATACTATTAAGATACATAATATGCTTGGTGGAATCCCAATGGGATCCTACCCCTTTCCTATAAGTTCAACCCATATTTATAGCATCAGATGATCATGAATCCTTTTTCGTGATCTAAGATTTTGGATCATCTTATGAGATATGATATCATAGTAACATGGAGGAGATTGTTAGGGATAAAAAAAAAAAAAGAATTATTAAGTTGCTTATCATTTAATATCTTATCAATAATGATAAGATTGGTTTTGTGAGTGATTGACTCCAAGTAGAAAATCTCTATGCCAAAGTTGAGTTTATCTATAACTCTAACTAATAGGGATTTTGGTTGGAGATATACAAGATCTCTAAAAACCAAAGCAAGATAGGGATTCTAATTTTCTTCTCTTTTATATAGTCGTGCTCCTCTCCCTCTCTCACACGCTTAATCTCTACACTAGTAATTGAGTAATAATTAGGATTTTGTGAAAACCTTGACTATTGAGGAGGAGCTTGGACTTAAAGGAAATGTAAAGTTGTACGTGTGGGAATGACTCGTTATGAAAAGGGCTAAGATCGCGTGGAGGTTTTGCACTTGTGGTGTTTTAAGTAATGATCTATACCCCTCCATTAATTATTGTTTGAATGTTTGACCCTAATAGTGGGACGATCCAAATCGTTTCCGCACCTTCAACACCAACATGAGGGACCAATGGAAGCATACATGGAAGCATCAATAGTGCAAGCTTTTCTACTTTTCTACTTTTCATAGGGGGTGGGGTGATGATTTTGCATTCTCTGTATCTGGCCGCAACACGCACACTCCCAGACAAAGTCTTTTTCCCATTACATAATTATGGAGGTTTACCTAATCTTTAAACATTTCATATGTGGACCTTTTTCCTACGAATATCTAAAACAAGAGCACTCCCTTCCATTATCATCCATGACAAATTCTAAAAGAATCCAAAACCCATGAGAAGACAAATGGAAAATTCCATAGAGGAAGCTTCGTGGAAAATGCAAATATGAAAAGCAAACAGTAGACCCACATAATAATCATCTTTAAAAGTATCTCTATTGTCAGGCCATCCAAGAAGGATCTAAATTCATTAATAGCCAGCTTATGAAGCAAAAGTCATATGTCTCATCCTTATGGGTTGTATTAATTAATTTATTGTTTTCAACATGCATTCTGAGTTCGACTCTCTTTATTTTTTTAGAGTCAGTTAACATTAGTCTTATGGATTTTGTGGTTTTCATAAAAGATGCATTGATCCAATTTCATGTGTGACGATATACACGGGCATACAAGAGATTAGTTGGACCAAAAGGTTTGGACACCCTCGTTGATAAAATTGACTGCCACTAAAGTTGTAGTTGAATAGATACAACCCCTGCTCCCAATCAAAGAAAAAAAAATTTTTTTTTAAATAATAATACTTAAGAGAGTATATATGAATCTAATAATAGAGATAAATTATTTATTTCTTTGGCAGCGACCAATAGCTGCATCCTAGATAATAACTAATTATTTTACACTTACGAGATAAAAAAATATAAATAAAACTTACAAACCAAATTGTCTATCGTGGGCACTAAATTTTTTGTCTTTTGTAACCAAACGACTATAATAATATCCACTCGTTTTCCATGAAAAAAATAAAATAAACTTCTCCATATATGGGATTTAGGAGTTGGGACCATAATAGCATGGGCACTTGTCCCGTGTTCAGGGCACAAAAAGTAAGAGGGTCAACAAGTTGGTAGGCTCACAACTTGCAAATAATGGAGGTAATGATTATTTGATCAATAAAAGTTAAGCTCAGGTAAGGGTGACATCAGATTTGGTTTCAGTTTATCAGTTAGGTTCCTAAACATTATTATTTATTTTTATTTATTTATTTATTTATGTTTTTGATTGGGGGTGGGGAGGTATAGGACTAACTGAAAAATGGACTTATATCAGTTCAAAAATAGAATCAAAATAGATTAGAATGGTCCTCCAAATTTTTCGATGGTTG
The DNA here is from genome assembly GCF_013358625.1 of Macadamia integrifolia. Taxonomy (NCBI): domain Eukaryota; kingdom Viridiplantae; phylum Streptophyta; class Magnoliopsida; order Proteales; family Proteaceae; genus Macadamia; species Macadamia integrifolia. The sequence continues at coordinate 38,205,388 of NC_056562.1, read as the reverse complement.
ACAACGATGATGGAGTTCATCCTGATTGTATTAGGCTCACCAACTTCCAAATAATGGAGGTGATAGTTATTGATTGATCAAGTTAGGCTCACGTAAAGATGAAAGCTTTTTAAAACAAAAACCCCTCCCCTCCCCTAAAAAAAAAATAAATGAAAACAGATTAGTAGATTCGGTTTCAGTTTTATCAATTAGACTCATAACCATGGTTTTAAGTATTGGTACTGGATCAATTTTATTGGTCATATCATATTAGTATCGATTAAGACTGATATCGATACTCGATTGATCTGAATTAATTATCAGTACTAGATTAGGGGTAAAATCATAATAAAAATATAATTTTTGTTGAAAAGTAAAGACAAAAGTGATCGATTCATATCAATCCAACCTGAACTGGATTGTTATCGATATAATTATCTGCTGATACTATATCAATACTGATAAATAAATACTTACAATAGTTTGGTCAGTTTAGTCTTTTTGTTCTTTTTCGATAAAATCAAATATATTTTTTATGGAAGAAATAACCCTATCTACTTGTATGGATCTAGATAAAACAGGTACGGAAAGACCTTGCTGCCATGTGCCCTCCAATTGGCATGTGCGCCAGTGTGTACTGCTCTAGCAAAGTAGTGTTCTCTTGAGACCTATTATACATGGTGCTCTGTTGCATTATAAATCATAGATCATATCCTACATTGTCTACTTAGATGTAATTTATATGGGCAAAAGAATGCTTCTTGGTCACGCAACCCTACGTCTGAAGTACAATAATTTCACCTCTATTGATGTTCATGTGCTTAACCCCATTAGTTCATGTGCTGACACAAGGACCACACAATCAGGGAGCATTCTTAAGAAATGATATGGATTAATCATATGTCAAATTTAAAAATATAATTCTAATTCAATAAAATACGAATGCCCTGCCTTTATATTGACATGTTTCACTATGTATATCCATATGAGCTTATGATTACTCTGATCACTAATGTCCATTTTCTTTATTTCTAAAGCTATTTATATTACAACGTGTTAAATTTGACTAGGGTGAACTATTACTTGTGAGTATGGACTTAGGGTTTTTTTTTTTACACAAAATTGAGGCTCCACTTGAATTATCACGTGATTAATATTTAAATCTACCAAGAGATTCCTTTGGAGGTGTGCTAGTTGGAGAATATCTTCCGACTATATATATATATATTATTATGAATTTTTTTCCTATATAATATATGAAAAATGATATACACATTGTGTAGTACATGCCTTCTCAGACTCTCTTCTTCCTAATATTACTTAAAACTCTCTTTCCTCCCTGATAGTATGGCCCTTCATACTCAAATCATGTGGCACTCCGTCTGTTGCATCCATTGACATGACACGAGAGATGCAATATATGTGAGAAGCATATAGATCCCTCCCCCATATTATATATATGAGGGAAAAGAAAGCATGTCTAGTAGCATAGCTCCTGCACTTAGACACACAAGCATGTGAAATTATCACGCCACATCTTGTGAAATTTATAGTCTTTTCTATTTTTATGTCCCTACATATGTTTTCACTAGCCCTCGCGTTAATGCAAATTAAGGGTATGCAATCATGCATATTTGTCTGACTGTAGGGGATAAAGATTAAGATAGTTGTTTGGTTGTAAGGTCTCTATGCTATAATGCGGGGTGCATAAAATTATGATTTAACTCTTATAAAATAAAAAAATCTCATCCTTAATGTTTATACATTCTTCCACTGGGCCGCACTGTTGCAAGTACCAGACCGCCATCACTTGCCTTATCTATTTAACGGAAAGGTACAAGAAAGAGAATAGGATGCTAAAGTGGCCGACAAGCTTGTGGACCAAACTTCCACGTGTTTTAGAAGAATTCACCCCCAATTTAAGAAGTCTGAAATCAAAACTCTAAACAACCCAAAGCCAAACAAAGGAGGATCATGGCCATAGCATGGCCACTTGTCCCGTGTGTTTTAGGGGCCAAAAAGTAAGAGGATAAAGTAAGGCTCACAACTTGCAAATAATGGAGGTGATGATTATTGATTAATCAAATAAGGCTCACGTAAGAGTGAAAGCAGATTCAGTCTCAGTTTTATTTTAGTTAGGTTCCAAATTGGTTTTGATTACAATGAAATCAAGTAAAAAGATAATTATAATGAAATCATATAAAGGATAGTGTTTCAAGAGAGTGGTCCCATGATTTCTGTGGCAATTATATGGACTTCTTTGCATCCCTATCTGACTTCGATCGAATGAAAATTTTCTCATTGCTTCAAGGATGTTAACCGATATTGTATCGTTTTTCCATTGGAGAAGTCTATATTCTCTATCTTATATATAAAGGAATATTATGACATGTGATATCTCAACTTAATGCAATCACTTTTTACCTATTCTATAGATTGATTAGGATTTTATTATTGTATTACACATACACACACACACATACAGAATGACTAATACAAGGAATACCATTAACATCAGTGTGGTAACAAAGCAGATACGTTGGGCCTTCGTCGATGATGGGCTCCTTACTCGACCCACAAAGATAGAACCATAAGAGGCCTACACGTGAGGGGGAGTATTGAGATAGTCCTACATCAGCTATAGGTGACTCAACTATCTTGTATTAGAGCCACAAGAGGCTACCTCACTTCAAGCCAATTGGTTTTAAGATGGAAGGTTTAACATGATATTAGGGAGGATTCGATGGGGGTGTAAGGAGATAAAGGGGAAGGAGGCAAGGGTAATGGTGGGGCTGGTGCTGGAGGTTGATGTAGGGGAGCAACTGCCCAAGGGAGAATTGTGGATGGAGGTGGTGGAGAGACAAGTACAGGAGCTGAGGTGAATGGGAATATGGACTCATCAAGGCACACATAGCGGGCAATGTGCATTCTATTGGAAGAATGGTCAAGGCAACGGTAACCAAAATGAGAGGGACTATAGCTAAGGAAGACATAGGGAGAAGAGCAAAAATCCATCTTTAGCCCCGTGATCAAGGCCACCACCATCAAGTTGATTTTGGCCATTGCCGTCTCTTAGGGCTAGTCCATTAGACAGTTGGATGTCCATATTGCCTTCTTGCATGGCCATCTATGTGAGGAGGTTTACATATCTCAACCATCGGGGTTTGTTGATTCCAACTGTCCTGGTCATGTTTCCAAACTACATTGGTCCTTATATGGCCTTAAACAGACCCCACGTGCATGGTTTTACTGGTTATCACAGTTCCTAATTCTTTTAGGGTATCAAGCTTAAAAAATAGACCCCTCAATATTTATTTTCAAGACTGGCTCCAATGTTGTGTATGCATATGTTTACATGGATGACATCCTCGTGGCAAGTAGTGACTCTACACCAGTTTCTTTTCTACTTCGGCGTTTTGCAAAAGAATTCTCCATCAAGGATTTGGCTACCTTTCATTTCATTTTGGGCATCAAAGTTCTCCCTCAATCTAAAGGATTTATGTTGTCTCAATCACGCTACATCACTAAGAAAGCCGGCATGATTGATTGCAAACCAGTGCAAACCCCCATGGCTACAACACAGAAACCCACCTCTGTAGGGGGTGAACTGATGACTGACCCAACCCAATATTGCTCAATCCATTGTGGGCACTCTTAAGTATGTGATACTCACTCGTCCTGATGTCTCTTTTGCTATTAACAAGGCCTGTCAATTTATGCATGCTCTAACCAACGATCATTGAGTGTTTGTTAAATGTGTCCTACGTTAATAAATCAAACCATTGATCATGGCCTCCTCCTTGAACGATCTTCCTCTCACAAACTTCAGGCTTTCTCTGATACTGATTGGGATGGCAATGGAGAGGATCGTTAGTCTACTGGGGGTTTCTCTATCTTCCTTGGGCCAAACCTTAAATCATGGACATCTGGTAAGCAGAAAACCATTGCACAGTCCTTCACTAAGGCTAAATACAAGGCACTGACTAATGCCTCTGCTGAGCTCATCTAATTAGAGTCTCTCTTTGCTGGTCTTAGATTCCCTCTACATGGTCCCCCTATACTCTGGTGTGACAACATTGGGGCTACATACCTCTCAGCAAATCCCGTGTTTCATTCTCGAACTAAGCATGTTGAAGTTGATTTTCATTTTTTCAGGGATCGGGTTGCCAAGCAATAGCTATCGATTCAGTTCATCCCCACCCATGATCAGCTAGCAAATATTTTTACAAAACCTTTTGGCTACCTCAAGGTTTCAATTCTTATGGGGTAAGCTAAAGATTTGAAGTTTCGATTCTCCACCTTGAGGGGGTGTGTTATCCGCTACAGTATCCTTCTCTACATGGAACGTGTATATTCTCTATCTTGTATATATGAGAGTATTATCACATGTGACATCCCAGCTCAATGCAATCTCTTCTTACCTATTGCATAGATTGATTAGAATTCTATTGTCGTAATCTATATATAATGTAATTGTAGAATGACTAATATAAGGAATGCCATTAACATTAGCAAGGGAAGAGAACTCAGTAGTGGACTATTTGGCAAAATATGTGGCGAAAACTGCAAGCACTCCAACAAATATGCACTTTTCGCCTCGATTCCAGAAGACCTTGAGAAAGATTTCCTTGGGAAAATAAGGTTTCAAATTATATAATCTTTTCCTTGAGGTTTATATTTCGTGAGTTAGCTTCTCATGCTAATGGCAATGCCTAAGGTGGGAAAAGCTAACATCGATGTTTGAGTGACTGGAATCTTTAGGCTGCCTCAATATATTTTTTTTCCTTGTTTTTTAATGTAAATAACCTTTTAAGTTTTAACAATGAAAAAAGGATAATGCTAAGCAAAAGCAGTGGTAGTAATCCACCAAAAGCTAGACCTATCTATCCTAGATCATTAGTTATGGTGAGTCCATGAGATCAGTTTTTAAAAACCTGGAATTGGTTTTGGAATCGGTTCTGGATCCATCCCAGCCAATCCCAATTTGGAATCAGTCCAATATTAGTTTAGAAACACTGAAATCATAGTTTTCATATAAAATGATCAACCCAAGTTGAATTGGTTGGAATTGGAACCCATAGGATTTTTCAAACCATGAATGATAAGGCTTCATTGGCAATTATAGTCAAAAGATGAAGTCATTGGAAACTATAGACTTGAAACTCATCTTGGATCCATGGTCACTGAATTCAATTGTCTCAACACAAAGGACCAGTTGAGAAAGTGCTATTGATGGGGTGATAATAAGCCAAAGTCTTTATATTGATGACCTTGGTCCATATGTGGGTCTATATAAAGAAGGTTCCCTTTTATATCCAAATTATGAGATAATGGTTTTTGTTTGGGAGCGTAGGCCTTGCATAAGCACCTCAGCCAATGAGAGTCCATCATGTATGGATATCGACCAGGAGGGGTGCAATGGTCATTTTGCATTCCCTATGTCTGGCACAGGGGCATATTTTTGGGCGAAAAATGTGTTCCCACAAATTATATAAAGAATAAAAGAACCCTGTCCGCTTGTGTGTCTCTACATCCAAGCACAGACAAGTGCAGAAAGACCATTCCCCCCCCCCACCCCCACCCCCACCCCCACCCCCTCTCCCTCTCCTAGATGCCTCTGCATCCCCTCATTGGCCTACGTCACAAGCAGACAGGGTTCTCTTGTCCTTTTATAAAATAGGCGAAAGAGTTCTATGTCAAGAAGCTTGACACTGCACCAGCATAGGGGACCAATAGAAGCACACATGAAAGCATCAACAGTGCAAACAATTCTACTTTTCATAAGGGGTGGGATAATGATTTTACCTCCTCTGTATTAGGACGCAGCACGCACACTCCATGTAAAATATATAGTTATAGAAGTTTATCAAATCTTTAAACATTTCATATGTGGACCTCTTTCCTACGAATATCTCAAACTAAAGCACTCCCTCCATGATTATCCATGAAAAATTCTAGAAGAAACTAAAACCCCCACCATGAGAAAACGAAGGGAAGATTGCAACCAGAGGGAGCTTCACAGAAAATGCAAAAGCAAACATTTAGACCCACATAATAATAATAATAATAATAATAATAATAATAATAATTATCTTCAAAGTATCTCTAGCATAAGGCCATCTAAGAAGGATCTAAATTCAATAGAAAACTTATAAAGCAAGGCCATATGTCTCATCCTTGGGATTGTATCAATTAATTCATTATTTTCAGCATCAGTTCTGAGTTTCACTCCTATCCCTTTGGGGCCACTCCCTTATATTTTATGACTTTCCTAGGAGTTCACGTTGACCCAACTCTTATGTATAAGAACGTACACAAGTCTCCAAGGGATTAATCTGCCCTAAAGGTGTGGATATCCTTATGGACAACATTTGGCTGTTACCCACATTTAAATTAAATAGATGCAATTCTTGTTTGCCATCAAAGAAATAAAATCTCAAAGAATATTTTGAAAATAATAAAACTTAAAAACATATCGATGGACCCAAAAGAAGACATTAACTATTTCATTTCTTTGGCTGTGAAGTAGATTACACTCACTACCAAATCAAATTGTCTATGGTAGGGACAATTTTTTTTGTCTTTAGTCACCAGACTAGCATAATAATATCCACTTGTTTTCCATGAAAAAAAAACTATCCTTCCCCGGGTTAGGGAGTTGGGACCATAGCATGGCGGCCATGGCCACTTGTCGCCTGTTGAGGGTCCAAAATTTAAGAGGGTCAAGAAGTTAGGCTCACAACTTGCAAATAATGGAGGTGTGATGATTATCGATTGATGAAGTTAGAGGCTCGTAACCTAACTGACACAAACAATAATGTGGTCACAAACAATAGTTTGGTCACATTAGTTTTCGGTTTCAGTTAAGTTGGGGTTAAGTAGTTGGGGTTTTTACTTTTACTTTTTATTTTTATTTTTATTTTTATTTTTATTTTTTTTTTTTTTTTTTTTTTTTTTTTGGGGGTTAGTGGGGTTGGGGATGGATAAATAAGTAGTTGGGGTATTGGTCCGTTAAATTGTATTTTCTATTATAGACCTATTATACATGGTGTTCTGTCCCATTAGCCGCCATAGGTGAAATATATTGTCAATTTAAGTTTATTATATATGGGCAAAAGAAAATAACTCAAGAGGTAGCGTAGTTGGTAAGTAACGAATTTGGTGAGATCAATATAGGCCCGCAGGACTAATCAGGTCGAAAATCTAGATACCCATCGTTAGAAAAAAAAATATGGGTAAAAGAATGCTCTCCAATCATGCTGACACAAAAACCCACGATCATATATATATAAGGAATGATATGGATTAGTCATATATCAAATTTCAAAGTATAAACACTATGTAATTCATATATGCTTATGATTACTCTAACCACTAATGTGCATTTTTCCAATGCATTTTATTTCTAAAGCTCTTAATATTACCACTTGGTGAATTTTGACTACGGGTGTGAGTATGACCTTTGGTGTCTATTTTCCCATAAAATTTAGGTTCCACTTGAATAGTTGAATTGCCATATAACAAGGTTTTTTTTTTTTTTTTTTGAAACACTTCACAAAAGCTTAAATCTACCAAGAGAATACTTTGGGGTCTTTTTTTATTTTATTTTATTTTTCATCTACACATTGTTAATAATATATGCCTTCTCACAATCTCTAGTCCTTAATACTTTTTAACACTCTCTTTCCTCCCAATGATAATATGGGGCCCTTATAAGTGAATCGTAAGGCAGTCCCTCTGATGCATTTATTGGCTTGGTACAAGAGATGCAATACATGCAAGCAGCACATAGACTCCTCCCCCATATTACATAGAAGCTTGTTTGGTCGCCTAGCCCCTGGCTTAGTCCATGAGCTTGTGAAATTACCACCTTGCCCCTTATGACATCAATAGTCTTTTCCATGTATAT
>NC_056562.1:38193055-38197480 GCF_013358625.1 Macadamia integrifolia | reverse complement strand
TTTTCCTCCCAATGATAATATGGGGCCAAGGATTAAAGTATCGGTATCGGTAGCTGTATCGATCGGTCAAAATTAAGATACGTATCGGAGAGTATTGTATCGTATCGGAGATACACTAAGATACGCTAAAGATACACACACTAAGATACGCTAAAGATACACACATAAATGGATAGGAAACATTTTTTTAAACACTTTTGCATAAAGAATTTGTTAAAAAAAACTATTGATAACATGTATTATGCATAAACACTAAATTGAGGGTATCGTACTAAGAATTCAAGGTTTGTAGTTGTCCCATAAATGTAAAATCCTTGTTTCCAACCTTGATTTCCATTTTAGTTAGAGAGAAATATGGCTGACAGCAACTTTGAAACAAAAACCCTTCAAAAAATCATGTTTTTCTGAAAAATTACCCATCTTGGCCATTATATGACTATAGCGCACTGTATCGGTACATACCGATACTCACCGATACGTATCGATACTCATCGATACGTACCAATATATATCGATACTCACCGATACGTGCCAATATATACCGATACGTACCGATCGATACATACTGATACTCATCAATACGTACCAATACCTACCGAAACGTACATTTTACCTCAATTTTATAATTTTCATAGTCGTATCGAGGCATATCGTATCGTATCGATGTGTATTGGTGGTGTATTGATGCATATCGGTATGTATTGTAGGATATATCGATACAAAAGGATTTTAAAATTTTTATGTATCGTATCGATGTGTATCGTATCGATCGGCTAAATTTAAGATACGTATCGGAGGGTATCGTATCGGTATCGGAGATACTTAAAACCATGTATGGGGCCCTTATAAGTGAATCGTAAGGCAGTCCCTCTGATGCATTTATTGGCTTGGTACAAGAGATGCAATACATGCAAGCAGCACATAGACTCCTCCCCCATATTACATAGAAGCTTGTTTGGTCGCCTAGCCCCTGGCCTAGTCCATGAGCTTGTGAAATTACCACCTTGCCCTTTATGACATCAATAGTCTTTTCCATGTATATGCCCTTACATTGGTGTAGGGCCTATGCAACCAGGCAGTGATCTCTTGCCATATATATAATGTTTGGGAGAGATTCTTGCCTACCTGTGTGGCCCTTACACCAATAGGGTAACCAATGGCAATACACACAAGGACATCAATAGAGGCAAAATTTACAAATTTAATGAAGGCACATCATTTTTTTCCCTTTCTTTGTGTCAGATCTTGCTCCTCTCTAACACGCACAATGCCCCAACTTACATTGGACGACTGGAAGGATTTGGGCATGCACACCCAAATCCTATTAGTCGTTTATTTGTGTTGACCGAGGCGTTGGAGAGGATCCTAACACCTCTTTGTCTGGGAATAGGTATAACACAGTTTGGTAGAATCATTTTTCCATAATAATTTTAAGGCAAAAAAGAAAGTTGTGTAATTGTCAGTCCTTATACCATAGGCCCATAATATAGGGCTGCATAAAATTACTCTTTACTCCTGATTAAATAAAAAAGAAAAAAATCTCATTCATATTAATGCCTTCTTAGGCTAGGAAGGGATCTCTTACCATGTTTTTAATGCAAAGATACAAGGAAGAGGCTGGGAAGGGATCTCTTACCCGTGTTTTTAATGCAAACATACAAGAAAGAGGATTGGATGCTTTAAGTAGCGACAGCTTGTGGTCCAAACTTCCACGTGTTCTATAAGATTTCAGGCTTTTCAGCCCGATTAAGAAGCCTGAAATCAAAACTCGAAACAACCCAAAACAGAAGGAAGATCATTTGTAACATGGAAAAATGAATTCATAATGAGAGTAAATGATTTTCACAAACTTCGATTCAAAGAAGATTTTTTTAAAATGACAGAATCCAATTACAGTTTTCTTCTACTAATTTACAGAAAGTCGAATTCTCCTTCTAATTTATAGAAGATCGAGCCATAATAAGGTTCGATTGAACAATAATAAGTTTAAACAGCGTCACAGATTCATCTCTCTCTCTCTCTCTCTCTCTCTCTCAATAAGCTACAGCAAGAATTCCATGAACCTAAGCCAGGGAAGAGCGATCTTCGAAACCTTCTCAGCTTGGTTCGAACAAGACGACGATGCCACCGCCACAGACGACGAAGACGAAGACGAAGACACAGACCCATCCATCGCAGCTTCAATTGGCTTCTTAAGGCACAAGAAAAAATTCCTCGAACCCAGTTCTTTCAGCTTCTCCTCCCGATTCAAACCTGCTCAAATCAATATCAGAATTCCTAATTCACCTTCCTAAATCCCAATAGAACAAAAATAAAGAGAGACTCATTTCCCATTTCCAATTTCTTACTTTCTAAGCTGAATTGAGAATAATGGAGGTCGAAATCCGCGGGATCTGTCGTGGGCAGAAAAGGCCTCCTCGCCTCCTTAGCATATAACCTCACCGCCGCCGTAATCAAATCTCCAACCGTCGACTCCGGCGACATCACCACCTGTACAGCTCCTAAACTCCCCTGTATCGTCACGTTCAACAGCAACTTCATCAGCCTAGCCGGCCTCTCCGGAAAATTTTCCTGCAATTTTCCAGCAGAAAGCAGATCCGGAACTGTCTTCGGCCGGCGAATCTCAGTCTCAATCAGATTGGGATGGGCTCGGCCGTGAAACGACGCTGCCCTGTTCCCCAATTTCCTCTGCCTCCCATTCTCTTCAATCCCTCGTCGGTGCCCACCCTTGCAAGGGCTCGGCATATTTTCTAGACTATCAATCGATCACCTCAAGCGGCGATAACGGAAGAACCTGTGACGGGGGAAGCCGAGAGCTGGGGAAGAGCTTAGGCTCTTTAGTTCCCCGTTGTTCACAGCGATCATAACCAGAGGTATAGAGACGTAGAAACAAAAGGGCTTGTGAGGGTTGAAGGGCTAAGAAGGAGCGAAGAGAGGTTTAAGACTCTAGATTAGGTTCTTCTTCTTCTTCCTGGTCTTGGTTGGTTACGGTGGAGGAGCTGGATTTATGGAGAGTATGGGTGGAGGTTGAGGCCAGAGAAGACAAAGCGAGAGACGTAGGGCCTGTGAAGAAGAGAAAGCGGGCCTCACTAATTGGTTTTATACTCGTCCTACTGACACTGGCTATTGCAGGTAAATGGTAGAGATTGGGCAAATGGAAGAGAGAGATAGGCTTTGGGAGTTGGCAAATGGAAGAGAGAGATAGGCTTTGGGAGGAGCAACTCGAAGAAGCTTCCAATAATGAATCAGAATAGTCATTTGGCTAAATTATTGCTTTCTACTTACGGTAATACTTATCAGTTACCGGTCAACCTTCAACGATGTTCACCTGTGATTGCCCGTAATAATATCCCTCCTCCCGAAGTTATCTCAATTTCCCTTTTAAAGCATCGTTTATCTATTTTTCCTCGTTTGATAAGTGATTGTTACCTGATCGTATGGTCTCTAAAGCAATCAGCATGGTGCCAATGAGAATACATGCAAAATAGTAATACATTTAAAATCTTTTCGATATAAGAAGGGGTGGGATCATAATTTTGTGAGCTCGAAAGGAACAAGGTCACATGATCAGATGACTTTCTTTTTCTCATAAAAAAAAGTTAGGACATTCCATTGTTCACTTTGGCATTAATTGTTTCATCGTAAAATTGTTAGGAAGAAGATTTTATGCGATGTACATTTATATACTAAGAGAAAGTTTTTGTGGAGTATGGCCCATGCACATAGTCAATTGGGTGCAAAATGATCAGCCAACTCCCCATAAAATGAAAAATGACACTTTTGTGGATGTTTCTTTGTCTGCTTTCATTGACCCTCGCATACATTTAAGAACTGCACTCCCCCATAGGCCATAGGAAATACTTCCTCATAATAAAGTTTGGGGAAAAAGAACACTCTTGAGTGCACTACCCCTATATCAACTTTGGGGCAAATGAAGATGTGCACATGAGTATCAAAAGGGTGGGAATAGCAAACCCTTTGAGAAGATAATAGATAATTTCATTGGGCATTGATTGGCTTGTATGGGGGTATGTACACCACCAAACTTTATTCTAGGTAGGGGATAGAAATGGTATTACCTAGTTATCTATTTCTTTTCTTGGTACGAACCTAGATATCATTTCATGTCTATAACACCCTCGAGTCTACATCCTCTACAACGAGTATTGAAGTGCGATGAGCTCGAATGGCTAAAGCATCTAAAAATACATCACAAGGGGCTCCCAATCACTCGATGATCACTTTATTGATGCAACGACTGCATACAATTTTTACACTACACACACCCACTCCCCCACCCCCACCCCCACCCCCACCACCAACCACCACCACCCACATATCCAAAAAAAAAGGTTGAAAGTAGCAATCATTATGTGGATGACTGCTTATAAAATTTTTTAATAATTTTTTTTATTAAAAAAAAAA
>NC_056562.1:38182618-38192955 GCF_013358625.1 Macadamia integrifolia | reverse complement strand
ATTTTGGCATCATAGAGGTAAAAATAATAAATACTTGTATTTTTTATGTCTTCTTTTCTTTATATATATATATATATATATAGATATAATTTTGTTTCATAATTATGTATTTATATTATATGTTAATATGTTATGATGATTAATGATTGATGATTGATGATTGATGAAGATGAACATAATTTATTCACTTTATTGATTTGTTTTCTTGATGAATATCTTCTATTGGTATGAATATGAACCTTTAATATTTATTTAACATATGAGTAATAGGATTCAACTAGGATTTGAGCCAAATAGATTGGTTTTATAAAAAAATTACACAGGAACGCTTTAGTCGATAAGGCGACGCTTTATGCCCGCCTTATCGCTAAGGCACTCTGAAAGACCCTCAAACGCCTCCGTCGCCTTAAAAACTATGGGGGAAGGGAATCATAAAATAGAAGGTTCCTTAAAAGGAAACCTTAATTTAATCTCCTAATACAATATTTACTAAGAACTGAAATTATAAACTAGCTGAAATTAGAAACTAATTACTAATGACGTGACTCAACTAATAACTTGACTCCTAAGAAAACAAAGACTACCAATTTAAATTGAACCCAACTAAAAAGGAAACAAACTAGTAATCCCGTAGGCAACCTTAAAGCCCCTCTTTTAGCCCCATAAAAGTGACCTATTACACTCAAAAGCATGAGATCAAGCCCAACATGTATGGAACCCAACCTTAGACTTATTCCTAATAAAATAAGCCTAGTTTGGTGAAGAATCTACATCACAAGGAGTCATTTATTGAAAACAGTTCGGTTGATCTATCAGTCTTTCTCTTTTTTTTTTTTTTTTTTGGGGGGGGGTGTGGGGTGGGGGGGGTCATGGGGGGGCATTGTCTTTCTACCTTCCAACTCTGATAGTCCCACTTCAAAAAGCCAAAAGATACACCTAGCCTTTGCAGATAACTTCTGGACAACACCTGAACATGTTGAAACTAAACTTTTAAATATCAGACACATTAACACTGGATTTGATGAAGCATCCAACCAACCAACTTCTAAGGCCTATATCCTTGTCCATCTTTTGTAACTTCACATAAAACTCTAGTTAGTAGATGATTTCATCCAACTCCTTGCAGAAGCCAACCAACCCCAAAATGCAACTCCAAGCTCCACTCATCTGGCTTACTCAAAGCCACTATTTTACCAAATCTATCACCCCACTGCAGCTACAACCCTTCTCCCAACATGTAGCATCACCATATCCTCTAGTATTCCCTGTAGGTGGTGCTTTTGTTACCCCCTCCTTTTCGGGGGATATGGAGCATCTTGTGAATATGTAAAAGATATTCCATCATGGTGATAAGAAGTGCATTCAAATTTTGAAGGTTTTTTCAAGGCCCAGGTGCCAATAAAATTGCATCATCTTATGTACAAAATATACACGTTCCAAACTCGAGCATAAAAAAAATTAAAAAAAATAAAAAATAAAAAAACACAAAACACAAAACACAAAACAAAAGGGAAAAAAATGCCACACAGTAAGAACAATTTGAAACAGAAGAAGATAAAAGGAATGGTTACTCACTTGGACCAACAATTGGCAGGAGATGGTTCAAACGGAAGGCCGGTTCCAAATTTGCTTGGGCTACCATATGTCATTTCATTTCGAGAAATATCATCATGAGGGTTATGTGGAGGGATATGATTTTCTCCATCAACTGACAATGACTGGCAGACAGCTTTTGGCAACCATACACCATTATTGTTCAATCCAGGACCTAGAGGATTAAACATCCCACCATTCTGGCAACTACCAAGATGAACTTTCCGTGGTGAGAAACTGCCAGGAAGGACATTATCATCCGTTGCAAACGGTGACATCATAGCCTTGTGGGATGAAGGAAGCATAGCCTCTTCCTGGTTTGACTTGTTCTGGCCCAAGGGTAAAACCCAGCTTGCTGACCCACTTACCAAACCAAGTCCATCCTGTACAAGTGGAGGTGTGCCCCACATCTGCCATGTCCCCTGTTCATTTATATTATTTGATACATCTGTAGGTGAAGTATGCAGATCATGTGCCTTTGGAGTATATGGGAACTGGTTAGAGGTGTTTTGCCTTTCTTCAGCAACCCGTACACGTGACATAGGCGACTCAATTGGAGATGGCCTGTTAATTTCGGCTGAAACAGAAGCATTCTGCAAAGACCAAGGCCTTTCAAATCCAGTATCCGCAACAAAACCACTCCCCAGGTCCAATGGGAAAATGTCAAGGGACTCTGAAACAGGCCCAAGCAAGGAAACCGGATCAGGGACATAACATGGGTCTTCAAAAAGCTCTGGCTCTTGTGGAACATACTCATGTGCAGGTTCTCCAACAAGAGGAAAATTGGGCTCAGTTGCCGAAGAAACAAAACCACTACTTATTGAACAACTTGGATATGGGGAAAGATTATAAGGCAATGATACTCCAAATTGGATTGGGTTATCCAAAGGATGTAGTGGCGGAGCTTGACCAGGTAAATATGAACTTCGAACATCTGCTTGGGGCTTATGGTTTGGTCTGCTTATTGTATTCACATTGGATGGTGGTGGAACTGCTGACGAGTGAGTAAATAATTGCTGCCATGATTTTTTTGGGGCTGCCCATGGCTGTGGCTCTGAAACCACCTGGGAAACAACAATCAATTAGAGACAGTATTGAAATTAGAGAACAGATATGGTGGGAAAAAATCTAACATCTTCAATGAACCCCAGTCCAAGACAAATAAATGTTGTTGACAAACCAACCAACCTGGACTCATATAACTATGGCCCGCCACCTATAATCTCAACCTCTAAATATAATATAGGAGATGAAATAGGTAGAAACATTGATGCTGAACTTCAGTGGGGAAAATAGAGTAACTATGTCTCTTCTTTATAAAATTCAAGTAAATGTTTTTAACAATCAAAAGATGGCGTCCCTACAACTTAACAGTTCAGATGGACCAGTCCTCAAGAGATGATGCACACGGGGTTCAATATATGTTTTCTTTGTTAAGAGTTCAACCAGTGTGATCATTCCACACTATTTTCTTGTAGCCTACAGAGATATAAATGGCCAAAACATAAAATCAGGTATGTGGGAAATGACTTACCGGACGTTGGAAACTGACATCAGTGACCTTATCATCTCCATTCAAATTTATTTTCCCAGCTGGATGTTCATTCAAGTGTACCTCTCTTCGATTACCGGTGGCTTGAACATGATCCATAGAACCATTAGAGTTGTTTTTTGGAACAACAGTAACGGCAGCATGGCCTCCCTTCCCAAAGAAACTGGATCCATTAAAGCCTTTAGAAGAAGAAAGAAATGAACCCTTCTCACGATCCAGGTATCTACTACCACCACCGCCCTTACTAAAATTGTTTGTATTGGTAACCCTTACACCATGTGCGGTTTCCAAGCTCTGAGTCCTGAAGCTTTCAGAAGTATTTTTTTGAGCTTCTCGTCTTTCAACTTCAGTCCTCTTGTCAAATTCTCGCTTTTTTTCACTTTCCTTCCCAACCCTCTTTTCCAACTCCTCTCCATCAGAATTGCTCTTACTAGACCCTTTGTCTTTTTCTTTCCTTCTCTCCTGACTCTTCTTTTCAGATTCTCTTTTACCATCCTTTTCCCTGTCAGGAGTTGACCCTTTGCTACGCTCTTTTTCTGCCTCCATCTTCTCGTCTCTCTGTCTCCTACGTTCCTCCACTAACCTCGCAACCTCTTCCCTCTGTTTCCTTTCTTCCTCCTCTAAAAGCTCCTTCTCTAACTTAGCCTGTTTCTTCTCTTCGGCTCTCCTGCGAGCCTTATCTCCCCTGCTCTCGTGAAAATTTCCCCCGTTTTCACCATTCTTAGGCAGCATCCCTTTGTGCTCTCCATCCAGTGAAGCGTTCCCCCTTGCAGTGCTGATCCTAAAAATCCTTCTCCAAAGCCACCTTATAATAAAAAAGGAGGAGGTCAACAGCTTGCAAGTGATCATAAGAACACCAGAATAAGATTTCTCCGCCAGACATCGGTCATCACCACCAAAAAATCCACCTCCCTTCTCCCAATAATTCACATTCCCTGAGAAAGACCCACCAACCCAGTTGCCATTCTCTAACCAATCTGGACCACAACTCCAACCATTTTCTGACCAAACCTTTCCATTCCACATCCTCCCACTCTTGCCAACTAAATCTCCTATGAGACCAGACCTAGTAAGCCCCAGCCCTGGCAAGTCAAGAACCGGCCTTTTTGAGGCGTGACCACAGTAAGAACACATAAACTTTCCCCCACCAGGATTCTGATCCCGGTAAGGATTCAAGCAGTTCCGGCATCTTCTGATGGCTGTCTTCCGAAGCTTCTGCATCTCTATGGCTTCAAACCTCTTCCTCTCTCTAAGTCTGGCGCTCCTGCGCACCCGCCAAGCTGATAGCTGAGGCATCAAAATCTCATACCAGAAGAGGGTAACCAAAAGAACCAAAACACAAGCCAGCCGGGGAGAGGTGACCTCAAATCTAAAACCCGGCGGCAACAACTGCGACAACGCCCATAGACCTATAAGTGGAAGCACTAACCACGGAAGCATGGTGGCAACCCGCCGAGACCACTTCTGTACGACGCACAGTATACACATTATCCTCTAACCCACACCTATATTTCCCAAAATGATAAGAATCAACGGACCCCAAGAATAAAAAAAACTGTTCTTTCAAATGGAAGCAATCCACCAAAGTTCTCTGTCAAAACAAAACCCAAAAGCCCTAACCTTCGTTCTTCACCAGACCCTATCCAGATATCATCACATTACCATCCGATACATAAAAAGGGCGAAATAATCACCGCAGACAAATATACCCAACTGCACAAATGCATAGATTATACGAAAAACCCTGATACCCCAAACCCCCAACTGATAAACCGATCATAAAAAGCTTACAAGCAGTTCGATTCGTTGTCGTCGGAGCTGAAACCACGATAGATAATCTACCGAATAAATACAGAAAGGGTACAGAAGAGATATTCCAGACTTACGAAATAGGCATCCATAAGGGTACATAAACAAACCTTAATTTCTGGGTTTGGTGTCTTTGCTCCAACCGATTGTTCCCTCTTTCGTTGTTTACCTGCGACGAAATTTAATGATACTCGAAGATGAGAGAGAGAGAGAGAGAAGGTGAGAAGGAGAGTGGTTGAAGGTGGATGTAAGGAACCTATAAAAATGGAATATCCTCTCGATCAAAGTAAAATGTGGTCGTAAGCTTTTGTTACCTCATTTCTTCTTTGCGTGGTTAAGTGGTTAATGCCTTAATGGTTTACATAGAAGGTAAATGTAATCTCAGAACGACTTCGTCTCTGAAGATAAAAGAGAAACCGATCGAGGATGGAAACCAAATTTAAAAAAACGTGATCAACACTTCTATACGTCACGATACTAGTAAATTCTTGTGCAAGTCGTGCAATGAAAAACCTTGACTGGTTGACTTTTTTATCATCTTTAACCAAAATCGAACCGGGCGCATCCCAACCTGGACTTTTGCATGGATAGAGAGAGACTAGAGAGAGAAAAACCAAATGACCTGACTCATGACCAACGAGGGCCAAAAATTTCCATTACCAAAAAAAATGACCTAATCTTATTTGGGGCAAAACATACCTTACTATTTTATTGACTAATAAGGCGAATATTCATGCATACCATTTTGGTCTTAAATAACAATTTTTTTGGGAGTATGTCTTAAATTACAATTTTTTTGGTAGAATTCTTATATTACAATACTTAAGGTCAATATGGGAACAAGGATATGCTTCTTCTTCTTTATGTACAAGAGTGTCACCCTGTTAGGGTGGTTAGGCCTAATTGGTTTCCATCAATTTTAATGTTTTATTTTATTTCAGTCCAATTAGGTTAGCTGATTAGGGAATAATTAAATTAAATTTATTTAAACAAATTGATTAGGTCATAAATAATTTGTTATTGATTAATTCTAATATTCGGTTGATACCAATCGAATGACTATTAAGCCACTATCTCACATAGGGAACACCTGATTATTAATAATTGGTGTTCAAACTCAACACTTTTAGTGATAGATTAAGTTAATCTTAGGTTTCATCCAGCCGGTTCAGGCCGAGTCTATAATGTGAGGGATCAATATATTGTGACTGTGGGATGGAGTCTTTTATACTAAATCAATGGGTGCATGAAAGAAGACGCCACAAGATTAAGAATCTACATGTCATGGAGGTGAAAGAATGTCATAAAACATAAATATGCTAATATTCAATTATATTTTCTTTACTTTGAATATTGCATCCAATAAGACCACATAGGCCTTTATTTTTTTTTTTTTAGGTGGATGTGTCAATTAATTAAACTCGATAAAACCACAAACAAATCCAGTTTATGATCCTTATAATGATATAATTTGTCCCTTAAACGTGGCGTAGAGCACATTGTGTGTGTTTTACATATTCAAATTAACCCTTGTTCTATGTAGTCTGAATTCCTTTTAAGGTTTGTGTACATGTAGCCACTTCACACTTTCACAGAGATTATTACTTGGATGATATGCATATCACGTCAAACCACGAGAAAAATAATTGCATATCAGTTTCTAGATCCCAATTCATTTCTCTATCAAAAACCTTTCAATGAAGCAAATGCTCTCTCTCTCTCTCTCTCAAAAGATAAAATAAATTCACTTCATTGGTTAAGAAAAGAAACGAGAGAAATATTGATAGAAATCATAGAAAATGAAAATTTTCTGAAATAAATATAAAGGAAAGTATTTTCACAACGTCCAAGTTGAAATTCTTTCTATTTTCTTCCTGACAATCACATTCTCTCCTCTGTTGTTTACTAATTATACCAATTGTGTGCACCGCTCACTGGTATAATAACCTTCTAACTTCAGAGTCATGAGAAACCCTTTCCTTAAAAAGGAAAAGTTCTTCCACGACGTCAAGATTGAAAAATTCTCTCAGAACCTGTTTCCTTCCTGACAACCCCTAACATTCTCTCCTTTGCCTTTTATTAATTATACCAATCGTGCACCACCCATTGGTACAACCTTATTCTAACTTTGGAATCATAGGAATTAGGAACCCTTTCCTTAAATAAGGAAAAAAGAGAAAAAAAAGAAACTTTTTTTTCATTTTGGTAGGAGTGGAATGGCATTAAATCCTAAATCAAAATCTAAACTAGCAATCGTGTAACATGCTTCACCTCTCACCTCCTTCAAATTTGGAAATATTCTTCATTTACGAAGCAAAAAAAAAAAAGGATGATAGAGGTACATAAAATCGGATATCTTCGAAGAGACGCATAAACTCTTGTCTAGTGTGTTTCGATTTATGCTTCTAGCCATTTCATGCTTTTAAATTCATCAATTTATCTTTTAAAGGTCCTCTAAATTATCCTTACAAACCGTCGCATTATCCATTTTTCATTACATAAAATTATGAAATTCTTCTATCCTTTTTCTAATGGATACTACATTATTACTAGTAATTCTAATATCATGAAAATTATAGACCAAATTCACATAAATACATCTAATTAAAAGAATCTTTATAAATGACATGAGTCCAAATTATAGAATGTTGTAAAATAAATAAATCTCATCATATGAAAACCTTAATTAAGGGGGCTTTTTTTTTTGGGGGGGGGGGTTGGCGGTGGGGGATTGGGTGGTTGGGTTGATATCCTTGTATCACATATTCACATATCATATTATAATAAGAAAGAATGTGATTGTTATATGAAATGCAAAATTGTTTGTTTAATACCTATAAAGGAAATTGGGTATTTGTATAATCATATGACTCATATAGTTTATCTGGCACCAAATTTCATCATTTCCTAATAAATTGTGAGGCTTCACAAAGTAAAGCATTGAAAATTCATTAATAACAAAAATAAGGAAAAAGTCTTGACAGATGACGGGCCATGTGATTTGGCTGCCTAAAAAAATTGACTTATAACCAATTAAAAGGTTATGCTGACTCTCTGTTGGTAAAGATACATTAACCATTGAAGTGGTTTAAGTCAAGCCATCCATCCAATTAAGGCCAGCAACCGTGATTATAATGGTCCCAACATATTAAAAAAAAAAATAGAGACAAATTTTTCTGTTTGAGAGCGTCCACATGGGGTGCATAATGACCACTATGCCCTTTTAAGAGGCACACGCCTCAGTACCTAGATGCAAAGATTACTCTTAGATAAAAAATACCCTCCCTAAAAATATTAAGCAAATTAATGGGAAATGTCCTCATAGTGGTCCAATCTTGGAAAGCTTGCCTTGGTGAACCATCTAGTTCTACCATGTGGTAAGATGATGTGACAATAGTTGAATAGATAAGGCAACATTTAGATTGATGTGTCAAATTTCATATTCAAGTATAATACACCCTCTCAACATGACTTATCTTGATTGTGTTGCCAAGATAAGAGATATAACTCTTTTTATTATTGGATAGAGAAAGAATGGTATGGATTAGTCATGTGCTAAATTTCATACTCAAATTCAATAAAATATACCCTCTATGTATCTCTTTGCCCACGTTTAATTACGA
Organism: Macadamia integrifolia; assembly: GCF_013358625.1. Classification (NCBI taxonomy): domain Eukaryota; kingdom Viridiplantae; phylum Streptophyta; class Magnoliopsida; order Proteales; family Proteaceae; genus Macadamia; species Macadamia integrifolia. The sequence continues at coordinate 38,184,378 of NC_056562.1, read as the reverse complement.
CAATATATTTCCATCTAACAATTTTTAAAGCTCCTCAGGGGAGTTGCATCTTGTGGTCAGTTGCCAATGTGTTTCAAATTGACCACTAATGTATATTATTCCCAAGATCCTAGATTTTCAAAGTCTTAATTTACCACTTCATTTAGGGTGAAACTTTAACATGAAAGTAATTAATGGACATTGGGGCCTTTCTATCCACAAAATTTAAAGCTCATCTAATTGCCACATGGATAATATTTGAGCTTCATTCATGGTCCAATTTATTATACTGTTGAGAAAAGATTTTGAACCACAGGCAAAGTATGCTAGCATTCCTATGTCTATCTCTCATTTTTTCACACGAAATGATCTCTTTGCACATGAAATGATCTCGCTATCCTCCAATGTACGATGCAGTTTTATTATACCTCATTATTGTACTATCCAATGCTACACATAGCCCTTGCCCTCTAAATATATTTCATTTTAATATTATGGATATTTAAATTTTCCTTAGTACACAAATTGTAGTATAGCTTATCCTCTCCAATCTTTTTTTCTTTAAATTCTCCAAAGCTAACTAAATTGAATTTAGTGTCACAAAGGTTTTCGGTAAGGCTGTTTAGTTCTCATCACCGACCGTGTACATGGGGAACCCAAGTGCATCGAATACGCCATTTTTTAAAGGTTTTTTGTTTTCCAAACTACCCTTAAAACGATATTTATTAACACCCCCAATTGGAGACAAAACACATGGCATTAAGGGGGGGGGCAAAAACTTCCAACAACAATGTGGTCCATCATACAAAATGCAGACCATATCATACGCCATCCGGTAATATTTATTTAATATCATTATCATTGAATAGGTCATTGCTTCAAACAGATCAATATGAGCCATAAGATGTTTACATCGTATGAAAAGAAGGAAAACTGGGAAAGACTCCCTTATTTTCTACCCAAATACTTAATTTTCAAACCCCTAATCGGTAGCCCATTTGAATTCTAAACCCAAATGGCTGAAATAATACTTTCAGGCTTAACCAAGCTTCACTTGTTTTGAAAAACCCAGATTTGTTTTTGGTTTGAATGGTTTGTTATGGTCTTTTCCGGCTTCTAAAATACAAAACCAGTACCAATCTAATAAGGGTTCAGTCCGATCGACTTAGATTGGTTCAACCGGTTCAATCTCATTTTCGACACCCACTACTTTGCCGCCATTAGGAATGAAACTTTGGGCCATTGTGCCTTTACTTATTCTAATCCTACTTTCTTTTTTTTTTGGTAGAAAATTCTAATCCTACTTTCAAGGTTAGGATTTTTGCTCATATCCCCATCATCATCTTAGTAGTATACTTTATGAACAATTTTCTTCCATTCATGGTTTATGCTTGTACAATGACTTGACTTAGAATGGACATATCTTAAGACCTTTCATTATTCTAAGCAGTCATGAATCATGATTTCAACGATCCGGTCTTTAAAATCAGGATCAAGTTTTTCTTTAGCCAGAGTCAAATTATCAAACACAAATGTGAAGAAGATAATTATTTACATTTCAAACTGATACTTTAAAAGTATCTGAAAACCCTGTTTTTCCAAAATAAAAATGTACTTTTCAACCATCAAGGGGTTCGGATGGTGTCGAAGGGCATTGTTTTATGGTGAGATAGTAATCGACTTTGTACAATTGCATCCGGGGGGGGGGGGGGGGGGTTGAGTAATAATTGCTTTAGGAGGATAGTTGAAATTTAAGCTTTCTACGTTACTCCCTCTCCCCC
>NC_056562.1:38179729-38182598 GCF_013358625.1 Macadamia integrifolia | reverse complement strand
CCCCCCCCCTTTAGAAAAAAATCTTTCTACAGTAATAAAACAAAATACAATGAGTATTGTCGCTGAGGGCAGACTTTTGCAACGTTGCTTCATTGTGATCTAGTGAGCATGGGTTCGAATTGGAAAACAGCCTCTCTGTGAAACTGGGTTAATCGTTAATGCTATGTATATTATGATCCTCCCTGACCCACAGTGGTGGGGAGCCTTTTGGCACTGTTGTAAAGTCCACAATCTTGGGCCAGCCTGAACTCACACAATGCTTGAAATATTATAACAAGCCCGATTTTTTCATAAATCCAAACAAACCCAAGCCCAAAGTACAAAACTATGGGCTGGGTCGGGCTGGGTTGGGCTGGGGTGAGCATGGGTAGTGGGCTACCTTTATAGGTTCTTGGGCATGAAATGGGTTGGGCTTGGTTTATAGATCCGCTTGAGTTTATATCTAAATCTTCTTTACCAAGAAAGGATCAGGATCCATATTGGAATCCGACTCAAGTCCATAGTGGTGGATCCAAATCCGACCTAAATTCCTAATGCGTCATATATGGATATGATGAGAGATGGATCTAGATGTAAGGAAATACCTCATTTTTTGGTCACTTTTCTAGCGAAGGACATATGGGGGCTTCATCATCCAGACATGACCAATTGAGATTTTATTTGCCTGACCTGAATCCAATCGGGCTATAAAGTTGCATATGATCCAAATCCATATTAATCAGATTTGATAAGTTGATGGATATAGGATTTTGACCCGCCCCATTTTCATGCATTCGAGTTGCCTGACCTGAATCCAACTCTTATACAAGATGGAGTTATGATCCAAATCCATATTAAAACGGATTTGAACCGATGGATCTTGGATTTGAAATCCACCCCACCCCACCCTACCCTACCTTAAAAAAGATAAAAATTCCATGCCCTATCTACCTCTGAGGATCACAATTTTCAGCCTAACCTATTATGACTACTTTGAGTTTTCTCATTTGTCTTAGGGAAGCCGACAATGTCGCCATAGCCACCAATGACTAGATGTCCCGATTGAAACCCAATCAAAATAGGTTCATTCTTTATTGGGCCCAAAATTATCACTGCATGATAGAATCAAAATCGATAAAACTGTTTAATTAGAATCCTTTAACATGAACTATTTATTAATTCATTTGAACTTTGGGATATTGACATTATTTAATAAGTGATTCAGTTCTCTCTACAAGAAAACACATTTTTGGCAACGGTTAATTTTCCATATTCAATTTCGTCGCCTATATTGCTGCAGCTAAAAATGGGCGACGGGAAAACATGGATGATTGGGAAAAATAATATTAGTGACAGAATTATATTTTCTGTCACCTAATATATTTTTAGCGACGGCAAATGCTGTCGCCTATAACTATATAAATAATAGACGAAATTCATTTATAGCAACCGTATAAAAAAATCTGTCGCAAAAAATGTATATGTCAACGGTAATTATCTGTCACCTAAGCCTAATAATAATCTATTTACAGCAACAGTATAATAAAACCTGTCGCCAAATATAAAATAAAAAAAAATAAATATTTATATTAGTAAATTTTACATATTATCTGAAAATTGTCCTTGTAATTACTTCAATATACATTGTCCAATTCATAAAATAAGATCATCCTAGACATCCATATAAGTATACATTACTTTTTTTCAACTTCTAAAAAGTCTTACAATCATAATTAATAATTCATTGTTTTCATCCCATTTTCAAAAAGTCTTACAATCATAAATAAGAAGTCATTGTATTCATTCCACTTTCAAAAAATTCCTACAATAAATACATCAAACTTTAGACTTTGCATTCTTCATCAATTGAATTTGTCTTGCATACTCCTCCAAAGGATATTCACTACCTTTCATAGCCTTGCCTTGTCGTACCAGATTTAACAATATCCTGCAATATAGAAAAATTAACTTATATTGTGTTTGAATGTTAAGAAAATAAAAAGGATATCGTTTAATAAATAAATAAACAAAAAGACACATTAGAGTGAAATTGTTGGCTCTTAAACTAGTATTAGGAATGCTTACTCAATCAACAATAAATGTATTTATAGTCTGTCACCAGATGCTCTTATACTTATGTACTTTTATGGCTCACAATTCAAAAGCATTACAAAACTCTATTTCTAGTAAGTGGTCAAGTCCCCAATTCTTCCATTAGAGCTAAGCCAATTGTCATTCTCCTAAACTGAATACCATTATGTACGATTATTTGCACAGTTGAAGTGGTATGAGATGAATTTGCTAATAGCGAAAGGTAAATAATTTATAAATGTAAAGGAGTAGAGAATAAGTGCAATATGTTTTTTAATTTTTAGAAGGGAGGAAGAAAGAATCCTTAGCATTCTAATAGAGGGTGCCATTGGTGCAATATAATGAGTGAACTAGTAGATATAAATTGATATACCAATTCATCTCAAACCCTAATAATAAATAAAATGTTAATTTCTAATTAGCACTTAAGTGGGTGCATGGGTAACTATGCTTTTACACATGTGGATTGACAAGCACATGCATGAGAGGAATGGCCACCCATGCGAACAAGAAATGGGAGGGAAACACTCAAACCTAGAAATGGATATGGTTAATTAAGTTTCAAAGCTTTAAAACGAGATATACACAAGAGGAATCCTATAGAAAGTGTGTAGTAATGGGATTTGGATGTGAAAGAAAAAAATTGAGTGTATGTAGATCTGCATGCACTACCAACTCTAGAAGCCCTAAAAGAAGTTGTAAGAGCTTTATCTAATTTCATAAAATTTCTATCTTTGGAATCCATTTTCCTTTTCTCTCTCTCTCTTTTTTTTTTTTTTTTTTTTTTTTTTTTTTTTTT
>NC_056562.1:38151565-38178986 GCF_013358625.1 Macadamia integrifolia | reverse complement strand
ACTGTTATGTTTTGGTTTTACATTTATACCCTTAATGGTCTTCACTTATAATGGGTTCTATAGTTTATAACTTTTGAGCCTTCGGGCTCAAGCCCAACATTGAGTTAAGTTTGTTCCTTTGGACTTGGGCTGGATCCATATGGTTTGACTTAATTTTATATTTTATATTTAGACACTTAATGGGCTAAGCCCATGTCCAGGTTTGTTTAAGTGTAATGGGTTTAAAAGCTCATAGGCATTATCTCAAATGGGATGGATTGAACTAACACAATTCGAACCGGCTAAATCAAACCCAATCCAGTGAATCAGTCAATAGGTGAACCAAATTAGATTAGAAATCAAGTTAACACAAACGGATTCGTGATACGGAAGCTATCTCCAAAAGAGAGTATTGTATTACTTTGGGACGAAGAAAGTATTATGTCAAGTTGACTAAAAAAAAAATAGATAAATTAAAAAAAAAAAAGAGTTTGGTCGTGGGTGACAATAGACCCAGACTTGGTTCTATCAATTCTTTTCTTTTTAAATCCTTTAAAGTAATGGGTTGGGCCTTATTTATTTCATAAAAAAAAAAAAAAGGTTTATTGTTTCATTTAAACTGTTATGGGCTTAGACCCATGCGCATGATCTATTAATATATATATATATATATATCAAATGAGATTTGTAAAGTGGGCTCTCTTACGTTTTAAAATCCCATTCCATTTAAATTTATGATTCATACTAAAGTCTTTGAACAGTCGTCACTAAGGTATTGTCTTGATTCGAACCAGTTTTGATCCGATTCAAAATGAAACGATTTATTGACTCTTATGATGGGTATTTATTGTGCCACTTGAGAGGACGGAATACTGTCACACCTGAGATTACAAAATCTATAATCCCGTTATATTTTGTAGGATAAAATTTTGTCCTACTACAGTTCATAGATAAATCTAATATTGTTTATGTATTGATTTATTTATATGGCATAAATTTGTTGTTTTGTGATTTTCTTGAACCAACCCCGGTTATTTTGATGGGTTCTTCAATACTATATTATCTGTGACATCTGGTCTATAGTCTATTTATGATAAAGGTAATTTTAATGGAAATGCATTGAAATAAATGAGTCTTTTTTGTAATGGCCAGTCTTCAAATAATGTTCAATGAAATTTTTCATATTTAAAACAATTATTTAAGAGTCCCAAGGCCTTGTGAATAATAAAATACCATTGGTTTTCATGATGTCACTTTCTCATGTACTTGGGATGTTGTGGATAATTACTTAACTGGTCAAACCAGTGGGAGGATGTAATTATATATTCTGAAATGTTGTTTATGGTTCGACCAGTGAATGCATGTTCAATATGCTGGGTTGAATTTAAAACAAGAAAAATGAGACCTATATTTTGTGTTCCATAATTGTTTTGGAACAACTATAGTGTTTTGTCTTTATTCTATAGTGGCTTCAGAATTGTATTTCTGTTTATGCATATTTTTGCATTGGTTTATCATTACTATGATATTAAAAAAGTCATTTATGAATGACATAGGCAGAAAATTAATGATATTTTATGTTTACATGTCATATTTGGAATACTCTATGATGAATAGATACATTGGAGTTAAGTTGGGTGTAAGCTTTCGCACATGTTTAGCTACAAAACGCATTTCTAGGAAACCATGAAAGGATGATGTGGATTCCACTAAAATGACGTATCTTGTTTTTTCATGATTTTTCCTAGGACCGCATAGTAGGTGACATTTACCTAAAGATGATGTCACCAAAGTTAAAGAAAATGACAGTAACTTAAGGATTCTGATCCCAAAGGTAAGGGGATCTAAAAAATTATTGTTATTTTCACAGTTAATACAAGAAAATGAGAGGACCAATATATTCCTGTCTTAAAGAATAAGGATACAGTTTCAACTATAACTTTTGAGTGATATAGTCATTACAGTGAATGCACATGAATCTCACCAAGTTAAACTTTGTTATTGGTGTGGTCTATTTGAATCGATTTTTATGAAGATTCTTTGTGGGTAGAGTTGGCATCTTAAAGATTAATATTAATGATGATACCTATACTCATATTTGAAATGTTATGACACAAGATCATCATACGTTGCTTCTACATGTTAATGGTTTATTAACTATTTTCAGCATAATTTCAATGAAATCGAGTTTTTGAGTCTAATAATTGTATAAACCATCAACAGTTTATGCAAATAAAATTAGAAATCGTTTAATTTTGATTTATTGAAATGACTTCTGAAATCTGTTTATATTGTTGACTATTTCGGCCATGTTTATTCAAGCCAACAGTTAGATCTAGTTCTAATATGAACTGATATTGACTCTTATAAATGGTACTTTTATTAGGTCATCTAGTCTTACTCTCTTATATTAGTGGGAGAATAAATTATTATCCTATTGAGGGTGATAGATGTATCATACATGTTTTATTATGTATACTACACTTATCGTTTCATAAATTTTAAATCAATCTAGGGGTATTTTGATATTTTCTTCGATATTATATTTATCATCCGTGACATCAGGTTTCGTCACGAGACACATAATTATGAGTTTTGACACTCATTTATGATTCAAAATATCACGAGTGCATTGTTTAAGTAATATTTCTTCAAATTTATATATCATATTTGTACTTGTGATAAAGTTTAATTTTATTGAAAATTCATTGAGATAAAACAGATATATTATATTTGAATGATTTAAATGAACTCATTGAAGTTTTAGTGGCTTATTGGTATAAAGCCTATGAAGTTATTTATACTTACTTTGGAACTAAGTCAACATTACTTTTATTTGTTAAAGGCTTATTGTTATTTTGGCCTATAAATTATTTGATTCATGTGCTCTATTAGTTACTGAACTTTTTTTTTATTTAAAGAAATTCTAGGTCTTTATTGTGATTGACTTTAAAGTTTATGGGCTAATGTTTGTATTAAATATTAAAGTCATTTGGGTTGAAGTTCATATTTATATACAACTTTGTATATCTAATGAATTATGGATAAAGTAACATATTTCATGTTTTTTTTTTTTGTTATCATGAATAAATGTTATGGACTTTCATATTTAGCATGTTTTCAATATAAAAATGCCATATTTAGATTTTTATTTATTTATGATAATGGCTGGAAGTACAAAACTGTCATACTAAGAATGTACTCACTTTGATAACTGCTAAATTATGATGTTACTATATTGACTATTAGGGTTTATAATGGGTTGCTTTTGTGGGCTTATGTTGAATATTTTATTAATTAAATACTGAAATAACTCATCTTGTTGTTTGCACCCAAAATCTAAACCCACGGGCATTTGGTATCAATCCAAGTCTATAGATTTTCATAATTTCAGTGATTACACTTCCATTTAGTGGGCTAGTTACTAAGATTATGAAATTACTATTGACTATTCAGGATGGGTTGCAGTCAAGGAGACCATATGATGAATGATGTGCTCTTGCCACCACAAGTGAGTCTTCATTTGGTCGGTTTCGCTTGATAGTGTGAGGGTGACATTTTGGGCTTCATAGCTTTAGAAGTTCATGTCTTGCCACCACAGGTGACGGAATCTTCAAAGTGGTGTTGTTTTGGGCGTCTCGCCTTGCATGTGAAAGATTCTATTACGTGTTGGGCAATCTTGCCACCACAGGTGTGACCCCGATGACGTCGGATCTTTCTCCAGTTTCTGTTTTCCTACAGTTATTGAAAACAATACTGGGATAAATCTGATTAACAGCCCAATTAATCAGATTTAATTATATTATTGGGAAGTTTAATATGCCTTATGTTCTTGCATATTGTATATTTTGGTAAATATGTATGATTATATTTGTCAGTTTTAACTTCTCAGTTATTTTCTGTTAAAAAAATTTGAATGGTTCCAATTTTAAGGAATGGAACTAATCCTTTAATATTTCTCTGGCCATTATGATAATAAATTTTAATCTTAATTGATGAGCCTCCTAAGCCAGGGATTGTTAATTATATTCAAACTAAGGCTCTTCATGAAAATGGGAGGAATTGAATAGGTCTATCTAAAGATCAGTGGGAGTAAGCTCATGAATCATAAATTTTTGTAGAACTACATTATTACAGATTGTTGATTCTATATCTAAACCATTGAGGATGTTCTGTGACAACTCCGCTGCGGTATGTTTCTCTCATAACAGTAAAAGTACTTCAGGCTCTAAACACATTGGCATTAAGTATTTTTTGATCAAAGAGAAAGTTCAAGAGTCACAGATTACAATAGAGTAGATTGCTACAGAAAACATTATTACAAATCTTCTTACTGAGGGCTTGACTCCAAAAGTCTTTCAAGAGCATGTTACTAATATGGGACTTGTTAGTTCTTTTGATGCATTTTATTAGTGGGAGTTTTGTGCAATATGTTCGCATTTGACTTTCAGTTTTAGTTTATACATATGATGCATTATTATTCTTCTCAAGAATATATATGCATTTTTATGGCCATTTTTTTATGTGTATACACTTATTTATTTGCCTCCTATAGAAAATTGAGGTTATATATGGTGTATTTATCTCATTCGGTATCTGAGGTTCCAATCAATACACACACATCCAGTCGCTAGTAAAACCTCGTTTGATTAAGGTCTAGTGCCAGTGTTTTGGGACATCCGGACCCAGTTTCAATGAGCTTCTTTGATTGAAGCTTGAGCGTTTGGGAGATGCTTGTAGTTAATGAGACCTTCGGTATCTGTCTCATAGGGCTCATTTGGTTTTCGAGTCAGGACCAATTTGGAAATATACATGATGATCACTATAGCATGTTATTTCCATACCACACTTTCATACTGCTCAGCCCAAGTCAGTGATGTTATGAGTACTTTGACGTGTGTGGTCTCATATCGCTTTAGATGTGATGATCAATATGGTTGGGTGTTTATAATTCTCATTCGGACTAAGGCATTTGGTTTAAGGTGCACTCCATTCAACACTGTTTTGTTTGTGGCCACATTAATTTTATCTAAATTGGAGAGTCGTTTTAAATAAATTTTAAAATCTAAAACTTGCGACATATGCTGCCCAAGTGGGAGATTGTAAGATTTCCTATTAGGTGGGCTAGCATACTCAAAGATTTATTTCCAAAATCGATTTCGTGGTGTTGACTACAGATGGAGTAAGCAGAAAGAGTCCAATATTATTGGTAAGTGATCTCTATGGAGATATTGGATTCTATTAGCACACCTTAATGGTATGAAATATTTATTACTATATGTGGACCTAAGGTATTGTTTCTTTAATGGGGAAGAAACCCTAATTTCTTTGCAGGGTTGGTCCCTACCCTCACCCCTATATAAAGTTATCACTGACCCATTAAGTGAGGCTAACGACCAAAAGCAAAAGGAAAAGAGGGTAGACCAGACCAATATTGATCGTATTGTACGAGGAGCATACAAGAAGATATTAAGGAGTTCTTATTCTTCAGCCACGGATACAGGTATGCCTAAAACTTGTTTTTGTAGTGTTTGTCGTGCATGCTTATCGATCTTCATGAATCGTTCCGCGTTTATTTTCTTTCATCTTCTTCTACCATCACTAGCTAGAGTTCACTCTTCCTCCTCTCGTTCTATTCCTCAAGTCCATCAAGGTGAGCCCATAACCACTCCTCCTCTTCAATACTTTCCTTTTTCTCATTCAGTCCCACTTGGTTCCCATTCTTGCAATTCCTATTTGCGGCAACCCATTTAGCTGCATTCAAGTTCAGACAAAATTGAATGTAATTTATGGGTTATTAAGACTAAATGTCACTCCCATAGCTGAACTCCAAGCCAAGTAAAACTGATGTTACTCAGTCGTGGCTTTTCCTGTTTGAGAAACTTTTTATAACTCTCTCTCTGGCTTTAGTATAGATTTAACTTTCAAGTTGGGTGTGGTACTACTTATTGGTCTAACCATCAGCAATATTAAAAGGAAGTGGTGTTACTATAGCCCCAAGAGGGGCAATTTGTATCTCTTTTGCTTTACATGGAAGTAGATGTTTGTGATATGGGCTACTAGTGTGGTAGAGTTGGATCATCTATTGGAATTCATTGGTTAGGATGTAGGGTCATTTGAATTTTTCAGTAAGTATCTTCCTCATTGGGCAGAATCAGGGAGCACAATAACAGCAACACAGAGCAATCAAATTTAACAAATTTGAAGTGTAAAACAAGGGGAAGGACAGAAAGTGTACCTTCACTCCTAGATTGCTTTCTCTATTTATTTATTATTATTTTTTTTTGATAGAAATATAGCACAGATTAGAAGCTGAGAAAAAGGACAAAAAAAAATCCAGTTCTTAGATGCTTCTGACTCATCAGATCATCACTCAGAACAACCATGTAGAGAAAGAAAGCTAATCTTTAAGTTTGTACGATAATGTCTCCGAATAACTCTCCCTTTTTTTAAGGTACTGTGACTACTTAGCTTAAGTCTATTGGCTAGAGAGACTTGCTTCGAAGTCTCAACACTCCTAAAACTCCAATGCAACCTTGATAGAGAAACTGAAGCTTTACCTAACCTTCAATGGCGGCAAACAATGAAACACAACACATGCATTCATCTTAGAGAGAGAGAGAGAGAGAGAGAGAGAGAGAGAGAGAGACCTTTAGCTGGCGTATTCGAAGAGCTTTCCTGTGGAGGGAAAAATGATAAGAGCCACCTCAGCATCACAGAGAATGGACTGCTCCTCAGCCTCCTTAAATAGCTCTCTTCTTCTCTTAGACAAGGTCACCTGTCTCGCCATCGTGTTATCGATCTTCTTGATCTGAATTTTCTCTCTCGCCATTCTTTTTTCCTTCCACCAATCGTAGCGTCCTTTCTCGCCTACAACAACCGTAACATCACCGCTGACAGAGGAGAAACCCGAGAGGGAGAGGGGTTAGGGCAGAAGTGAGTTGTGAGGAAGAGAGAGAGAGAGCGTGTTAGGAAAGAGGAGAGAGAGAGAGGGCGGTTAGTGTAGAGGAGGACGTGAGAGACTTCAAATTCTAGTAAAATGGAATAAAAGTAATTGGTAACCATTGATTGAAGTAGGGTCACAATGAATAGAGTTGCGACAGGTGATGGCCTTATTGTTATCCTCCGTTAGATGTAGGAACCTTTACCCTAATTAATAGGCAAAAAATTTCCTTTACCTTTTCTACCCTACAAAAAAAATAAATTCCCCTTAAGTTACCTTATAGACCAACAAGTATAGAGGTAAAGCAGTAAGGCATTATCAATCACATTTCAACCTAAAATATTAAAGGCAAAGAATGATCAATTATAATTGGACCAGGGAACTTTGCAACTACCCACGGGCTTAGGGAGAATGGTTTTTTTTTTTTGGTAGAAGAGAGAATGGGTTATTGGGTTATATATATATATACTAGTAAAAGGACACGTGCAAATGCACGTGAGAGAGAGAGAGAGAGAGAGAGAGAGAGAGAGAGAGAGAGAGAGAGAAATGTATTTCAATCATATATGATATCCATTAAAGCAATTAGTAATTTAAGATGACTATTAAATTTTAAATAATGATAGACAATTACAACATATTTTTAGACAATCAATGGTAAGAGAGAGAGGCCTCTCTTTAGTAAAATGTCTCTGTCTCTCTCTAAGAGATTTAGTTATAAGCTATCAAGGATGGGTTCTTTAGTTTAGGAACCTTAAATGTGGATGAAAACAACCTTGGAGTCTTTCAAGAGGGAACGAGATTGACACCCTTTCTTTTTAAGCTCTTTCTATAGCCTTGGTTACAACCAGAGAAATCGGGAGTTCAGAAGCTTGGAGTCTTTGAAGAGGGAAAGACATTGACGCCTTTTCTTTTTAAGTTCTTTCTATGGCCTTGGTTACAACCAGAGAAATCGAGAGTTTAGAAGCTTGTTAACGGTAATGCAATCACAATCACCAATTTCATCATTGTGTAATAAAAATGATTTTCTTATAAAGTTCATAAAAATAACAATGTAATGCTTTCATGTAAGAGAGCATATCACAAAAATAGAAGATCAATTGAACATGATTGAAAGACCTGTAGAGCATATTAATTCTTGGTATTAATGGTTTGCTTAATAGTTTCAACTCTTTATTTCATAGATTCCTTTACTTGGCAAGTTGGGGTCACTTTGTTACAGATATCCAATGCTAAAGGGATCCATTTTTAGCCATTTCTTTTTTTAGACAGATCTAGAGGCAATCACATGCATCCAGTAGAAAAAAGTTTGTCCATTAGGAATTATTAGAGCATCTAATGTAAATCCTACATGCTCAATTGAATCTCCAATTAAGCGGTGGCTGTTGGGAACTTGGGATTCAAAGAGAAGTAAGAGTTGGTCGGATTGCATGAAAATAAAATAAGAGACAGAATTGGAGATATCTTTGAATTTGAGATCCAACTAACTCTAAAGTGAAACCTGAGTAATTGCAACCCTTAAATACTCAAAATATACAATTTAACAACATCCAGAAACCAAATTGATATCATAGTCACTATTACTTTTTTTAAAACCAAAACCCTACCAAACCCATATAAAAAACAGAACTCACGAGGATCACATTATTGAAATAATTTCTCAACATCTGCAAAATAAAAACAACAACGTAAACATCAGAACCTATGAAGCAAAAAATCCTCAAAATAAGAATGAGAGAAGCAATGAAGAAAAAAATCCAACCAGTGGTGAGAGCCTTGATCGTTCCAACGTGCCTTCATCTGAAATCCTTAAAGATTTCTTCAACCGATTGAGGATTATGAAGCCCTAAGATCTTTTCATACCTGAGACAAGTTAGAGGGTTAACCCAACATTAGATACGATAAACCCATAAATGAGCGAAGAAAATCAAACATTTAAAAATATGGATTTAAAAAAAAAAAATGAGATTACAGATTTAAGTAGATTCCCAGATAACCTAAATCAGAAAACATATTAAAATCTACAGGTTTACATCCACAAAGAGCAGGAAAAGAAAAAAAAGAAAAAGAAAAACAAACAAACAAATTTTAGAAGACAAAAAGTGCATTATATGATCAAGGAGTGAGGATGAATACCTTAAATTGGATAGGAAAAAAAAAAGCTAAAGAATTGTATAAGAAACCTTATAATAGCTTACCTGGAGCTAAAGGAATAACAGAGAAAGGGAGCTCTTGGAGCTCTTTTAGAGCAGATTGTGGGCTTTGGGAGAGAAGACCAAAGAGGAGACACAACTCTCTGAATTTGTTACCTAATAAAAGGGAGAGAAGAGGGAAGATTTTATTTACTAATAAATAAGATAAGAGACGTATCAAAAAATTAATAAATACATGGGGGGAGAGAGATTCTATTTCCTAATGAAGGAGAATGAAGCATTTCTTTACTAATAAATAGGATAAGATAAAGATTTAGTGGAAATATTTTGAGTTACTGTTGCAAAAGATAAAAAATTGAGAAATCCTGAGATATTGTAGTTGATTTTTTTGTCTTCTCTGTGGTATATATAAGGAAGGATTCCATGCAGTAAAAACCTTTAAAGTCGATGAAAGATTATTGAAAGATATTGTTTTTATGTAATAAATCTCTCAATAATTTTGTACCTATTTTTTTTATCCATTTAATACGTAATAATTATAATTAATAACACCCCTTTCTCCTCCACGTTTAGAGAGAGTGAATGAGAGAAAGATAATTATAAAGAGAAAATACCCCTTTCCTCCACATTTAGATTTTGTAAGGGATGGAATGAGAGATTTTAGGAACGGTTTTTTTTTGTTATGGTATATCTCTCTCTATATTTACCTTTTTAATATTTCCATAATTATTTATAATTTTCTCTATGGAGAATCTCCCTCTATTGTATTCCACGTTTTTTTCAAAGAGGATGAGAGAGAGAGAGAGAGATTTAAGAAGGAATATTATATGCCTTTTTTTTAATCCTTTTGAATATGAAATTAATTAATAATTATAATTAATTATTACTCTCTCCTTTCTCCTACACATTTAGAGAGAAAGAGAAATAGAGAATTATGGAGAGTTTATTATTATTAATTTATTTTTTTTTGCATATCTCTCTCCATAATTGTTCATTCCATCACAATTCTCTATAATTCTCTCTATTTCTCTCTCCACTCTTCTCCTTTCAGATTGAGCTCCTCTGTGGCGCAACACAGTGTCTGGTGCGCATCCAACGGCCAGAAACATCTTGACATCGAGCCCAAGGCGTTACTAGGTGTTGGATGCGTGCCGGACATTGTGTTGCGCCACAGAGGAGCCAAATCCCCCCTTTCTCCTCCAAGTTTAGAGAGAGTGTGTGAGAATTGTAGAGTTTATTATTATTATTTGTTTCATCTTCCATTTTGAGGGGTGAGAGGATGAATGGGTTTAGGGTTTATAATTATATGCCTTTTTAATACTTAATAATAATTATAATTATATGCCTTTTTAATACTCCACTCTCCCCCTTTCTCCTCCACATTTAGAGAGGGATAGAGTGAGAATTATAGAGTTTATTATTATTATTTGATTTATCTTCCATTTTTAGGGGTGAGAGGATGAGTGGGTTTAGACTTTATAATTATAGGCCTTTTTAATATTCCACTCTCCCCCTTTCTTCTCCACGTTTAGAGAGAGAGAGAGAGAGAGAATTATAGAGTTTATTATGATATTTGTTTCATATTCCATTTTGAGAGATTTTGGTCATTTGAGGAATTTTTTTGGTAGATATAAATGGTTTTTTGGTCATTTTGAAAAAGTATACCAAAGACAGGGAGTACATACTTTTATATAGTAGTATGATAGTATGATAGTGATATATATATATATATATATATGCGTAGTTGGGCCATTATATTGGGCCTTGAAAAAACATATATGCAAAATTACATACACGTGGTGAATTTCCAAATTGCCTCTCCATTGCCTTTCAAGGTTAAGTTATTGGGTGCAGCTTCTTATCACCGAAGTGGTGAACTAAAAAAATTCAAGCTGTAATCTTTACCAAAAAAATTCACAAAAAAAAAAAAAAAAAAAACTTTAATCATTGATTGCTCTTTATCTTATCTTTATTTTATTCTTAAAATTTAGTTAATATAAATATTTAATGGAAGGGTAACCAAGAGTTTTCAAAACGTAATTTCTTGCATGCCTGTAGTAAGACCGATTCTATTCTTTGTATGCCTACCTTTTTTCAATCATGTGGATAGATAATTTGATAAATTGACCGTTGAATACATTTGAAATTTCTTAACATGCCGCCATTTGTTAAATGCGGTGCTATCCCAACTCAATAGCTCACGTTTTCCTCTATTATTCAATTTCAATGGTCACTGCTTATTGAGTTTCTATTGAGTTTAGTCGTAGACTTCTAAAATATTTCTTAAACTTTTACAATAACATAGAGGAGTGCCACGTTGGTATAAAATTTAACCATGGATGGATGATGATGTGATAACATGTTTATCAAAACTTAGATCTCAACCATATTTCCACAAGGTAGTTGTTAAGGCTGTTCAGGAATGGGGTCTTGCCAAAGGCTTGCCTCTGTTATTGATTAATCCTTCCTGTCAAACACCTAAGTGGGAACCTCGATACACTTTTCATCAAGGATTTTTGACATAAAAACGATAAAAAAAAAAAGTTGAGATTTTTCAAAGTCAACTTTTCCATATAGCAAAGTTTTAGGAGATCCACATAAGAAAAGTCAAATTAAGAGGTTTTCCCTATCTATCAAATAAGAAAATTATTCTTGATTATAAAATTTAGAATTTATAATTTTCCTCCACTTCAAAATTATTTATTTATTTTTTATATTAAGAAGACTTTTGAAAGATCTTAACTGTCAGAGCCACTGGGGTAGGTGTGATAGCACCTCTGTTTCTATCCCTTTCTTCTTCATACGAAATGACCTCGATGATGTCTTATGTATGATACCATTTTTTTTCTCACGTCATTTGTGTGGCATTCCTCTATGCCTCTTGCTTACAGAACCCTTTCCAATAAAATATTTACCTTTCAAAATATATTGAATATTTATTAAGGGTACTTTGCTTAATTAATACCCTTTTCAAGTTGTTTCTTTAATATAAGAATAAGGGTAAGCTTCAATCATATAGTTTCCTCAAATGCTGAATTGCTAATAATCATGGCTGTCTAACCCTTTTGTTTAAGCTTGGTTAGGCCAATTAATTAAGGGTACTTATGTTATCAAACATGTGATGAAGGTCAACATCTGCCATTTAAACAACAAACACTGGTAATGAAAGTCTTTAACTTTAGATCCAGTTCTCCTAGACAACTAAGCTCATCGTGGGGTGTTGAAACACTAGTGTAGACTATGAGAAAAACAGGTTTGTAAAGTTTGAAATTTCTGTCTCCTTTGATTATATATATTAATTTGTTCATATATTTCTTATCAGAAATCAGAGACCAGGAACTCATTGCTACCATGTTGCGTGGTTGACCTCAACTAGTCCTATTATTTACTCAAAGGGGCTCAGGCTTTCAACAACTGAACAAACCCCACACTTTGACCTAAAAAAAAAGAAGAAGAAGAAGATGATATCCACTTGCAGATTTATTTGACTTTCAAGTTCAATACTGCTTTAATCTCTGGAAATGGTGGAAGAATGACTATACTTAGAAGCAAAGTGAAGGAATCTTACCTGAAATTCAAAAATAAACTAAACAAGGAGGGCTAGTAAACAATAATGGTGAAATCCATACGTTTTTATTAAGGATTAAGCTTTCCTTCATTGCTCGTGAACGAGGTGAGGGTTCTGATGTGACCCCCTCTTTCTCATATCTCTCCCTCTATTTTACGATGGTGATGATCAAGATGAATGGATGTCAATTCATTGTGGTCTTAGAAAAATTCGATCTTTTTATTAAAATAAAAATAGTGTTGAACTAGAAAAATTTTAGCTAAATAATGGATTATTAAATAAATAAAATAAAATAAACTAAAAAACTATGGTAAATAAAATAAAATTAACTAAAAAACTATGGTTATAAAATCTAATTAATCCTTTGCATGAGAAAGGAAACACACTTATTTCTTAACAAAAAGTGAAGACATACATGATAATACCTTTCTTTCAGTGAAGGGAACATATAAATAAAAGACTTCCTGACTTCCCCCCTCCTTTAGAGCATCCATTATGATGTTGCCTTTTATTTATCTCACAAGAAAGATATATGTCCCAAGCACTCCATAATTCATAATAATCTACAACCCCAAATAAGGTTCTCAACTTTTTCAAAAAATGTGAGAAACTCCAAGGGGTAGTTCAGTTGCTAAGGGACATTTGCCTCAAGAAATGTGTGATTCTGAGTTCGATTCTTCTTACCTCATTAGGCCACTCACACGAGGATATTCAATGTTCTTCACTGCTTTCGATGAAAGTTAAATAATTCTCATTCAACTTCGATATGACTCAATCCATGTGGTTGTGGGGTCAGTATAGACCCATGGGACTAATCAGGCTGAAGGCCTAGAATCTTGTCCAGCCATATTATAGAGTGAGAGAGTTTAGGCTCATGTGCAGAAAACTATTTTTTATTTTTTTCTCCTCTCCTTTGACTCATTCCCTTTGTCGAGGTACTCCCTGGATCAATCCGTAAAGAATCCATGAACGCAGTTGTTAGAAGATTGTAAAATCACAGGAATATATTATACTACTATACTCTATTTGCACTTTAGAATATTCAACTCTTTACACTTAGAGATATGTAGTGCTCATCTTAATCATTCATTTCATTACTGCGTGTTATCTACTTTATCGTTAACAGAAATCAGTGAAAGATAGAGAGGTGATTTGGAGGATTTCCTTTTCTATTCCTTTTCCACATTTCATGCAAATGAAGACACAAACAAATTTATGGTTCATAACAGTTCTTCAGTTCCTATCCATACCCGTTTAAGATGGTTTTTAAAGTAAAAATTAAATTAAACGCACTCACGATGCAATGTCCGCATCTCACATGAACTTTATAGGGATTTCTAGTTGGGGTATGACGTTATGTACTATGTCGCTTGTATTTGTGGTTTAATTTCTATGAATTATTAAGGGGTTTGGAGGAATTAACCCACCTTGCATGTTATTAGGCCTTGAGAAACTGATGCATCCATGATAGGTTTTGAGGACAGTCATGCTAGGAATTTTTTTTCTTTTCAAAGACTACATAAGTATTTTGGTAATATGTGTCTATGTAGGGTTTTTTCTATATATATTTATAATGAGATGGTTTTCTCTATAACTTGAGATGGACGTTAGGACAAGCAGCTATAACCCTATTCTCATTTGATATAGAAGTAGTAGATCTCATTTTACCGTTAATTAAACCATAAAAATCCTTGGCGATGTGATTGTTGCATTTTTTTTATACTGTTTTAGGTTTTGGTTTCTACAATCCTTGATCTCATCATGCACTCAATATGATCTTCGTGTTTAATTATATTTTTATGCACTCGTTTTAGGGACTTAAAACCTTTTTTTTTTTTTTTTTTTTTTTTTTAATTATGGATTTTAGTGCTTTACATATAACGAAATCAGACCACATTGTTTTAACGCTTTGGACCAGACCAGTCCACCCAGGCTTCTATATATCCATATTGTATCGATCAATTATATATATCTGACCGACATCTGATAAAAAAATCGACTCTTTGATCTCAAATTGGCCGATACCAGCTCAATACAGCCTATCCATACAGGCATTGATATCAGCAGTGATCGATACGATAATACTGTGACGTTTTATAACCTTGGTCCAGAGTCCGGACTGGCTGGGCAGGTATAGCGGTACAGCTAAAAATTTGGGTCAAACAGTAAATTCTAGCCAAAGAATTAGGGTCAGAGACAGTCCAATACCACAAAGAACTTATCTGGTCCGGCCTTAAATCGATCAACTGGTTCAAACCAAACCGGGCCTTCCATGACTTGTAACTATACTTATCAGGCTAGATAACGATGGATTTGAGATGAATGAGGCTTTGAACAAACATCTTACCTTATTTAGTCAAAGAAAAGTGGTGTGGAAGGAGGGAAGGAGGAGGAAGGTTTCATGTGATAGATGTTGAGCAGTAGTTGATAAGAGGAGAAAGAGATATTGGTGGTGGAGAAAATATATATCTTGGTAAGGTCGAATCAGTCTTGAGTCCCTATGAAAATTAAAACCCAAGAAAAAAAAAAAATGAATGAGGAGTTTATGCACTGAACAAAAGTAACAAATGAGAGAGCACTGAAACTCAAATGGCACTTTCAATTTCATCACCCCTCAAATAGAATAAGAAGATTTGTGTCCTCACTTTTTTTTTTTTTTTTTGATAACTTTGTGTCCTCACTTACTACCTTGCAAATTATAAAACACCAAAAGCCTTTCTCTACTTTGAGGCCTCTCTCTCTCTCTCTCTCTCAAAAGTATGCATAATTCTTATTTCTTTATTTCTATACTAAAAAAAAAAAATGTTTTTTTTTATTTTTTTATTATTTCTTTATGGAATAAGCAAGGTGGGGTTTAGTAAGAACTCTTATGATTAAGAAATGAAGACAGCAATTATTTTGCTAAGTATATAATAAAGAAATGTTCATGCATGAGATTTCATTGTTAAATGACTTGTTTTGAGAGGGGAACAGGGGAAGGTGGAAGAAAATCTTAATGGTGGGACTCCATCTTCCTCAATCTCTTATTTCTGATTGTAGGATACATTTTATTTTTTGAGCTTTAATATAAAATTTTAAAATTCACTAATCCAGCTTGGGTATGGCTGTATGGTGATATCTTACTACCTTTTCCATTTTTTTTATTTTATTTTAACATATTTGGAGACCGACCCACTATCCATTTATATATGAGTCATTCATGGAAGAAGAACATAATTAAGGGAACATTCTAAATCTCATTGTTTAGATGGGGACCAATATAATCTAAATTAATGATTTTTTTTTTCTTTTTTGGTAGTAGAACTCTTGATTGTAATCCATTTATTATTATTTTATAATAATATTTTAAAGAACCACGTTGAGTTCACAATTTATAACTAATCATTAAGTAATATTTTTCAAGAGAACTCCCATGCATTACTGGTTATGGGAATGTAATTTTTATGTATAAGGATCTTAACGATTCTTCCATACAAAATCTGATACGCATATGAATCACTCACTATATATTATTGTCAAAATGAATTTTATTAATTATTCTTTTTTTAAGAGAAGTTCCACATATTACGGATCACTTACCTGTTTCTTGGTATATACATAAGTAGTAACTCATTGTCGTAATTTCAACCCCATATGATAAAAGGCTAGGGAACTGGCTCAAAGTTTAACCCTAGGTTCCAAAAAGAGGGAGGAGGAGTGGTTGCGAAGATATTCCTACGTTGGAAGAAGGAAGAAGGAAGAAGGAAGAAGGAAATAGAGATGAATATTGGGGTATTTTAGGTTTTTTCTTTAATTTTCTTTTGTTTATACTTTATATGGGATTTGGTAAATTATTTCAATTTAGTAAGTTGCAATTGTAAAATATAATTTACACCTACCAGTTTCATAAATCTTTTTTTTTTAGATCTATGTAATTCCCCCATATAATGATAGGGAGAAAGAAATCTAACTAATAGTATTACATATGCCTAGACACATGAGGAAGTGGAACTGAAGTTACTCTCTCTCTCCCTCTCTCTCTCACATTTAATAGGATTACATATGGGTTAAATGAGAGGTTCTTTTATTTATTTATTTATTTTTTATATTATTATTATTCAAGTTCAAAGGCCTATTGATCATTATATAGTAGACCCACATAGGAGCCAAGTACATACTCATGGAGGAGTCAACTGGGGCCCAAGGCTACACTTTTTGGAAAACATGAAAATTTATACAAACCAAACACTGATGCACTTGAGAGGAGATGACCAAGCGATCAACTCTCAGATAGATACCCTACTAAGCATTGCGAACCGCCAAGCCAAGGCCCAAATCTTATGAAAGACGAAATTTGGTACATAAGGAGGATCCATGTGGTCTTTTAGAGTTATAGTGGGGTGGTGCTAAAAAGAAAAAACTTCTATTTAAGGTTTAGTGAATGTTATTTGTCCCACAATGCCTATAGTGGTGCCTAAATTAATTGATTATTGTAGACTTGTTAAATATTTTTTTTCCCCCAAAACTCTAGAAGGTCGGCCTATTCACGTTAGCTTTAGTAATGGATATATCTACAACCAAAAGGCAATAAAAGGAAAAAAGATTAGCACGACGTGGTCTTGAAAGCGCAAATTTTCTTTCTTATGATTTTTTTTTTTTATCCATTGATGGGGTATATAATTTTTTTTTTCACATTGGTAACCTGAAGAACTATTTCTCAAATAGAAATTGAAAAAAAAGAAACTCCTTGGTCACACCACTGCGTAAAAGCAATGAAAAAATGTAGATGAACATTACTTAGGAACAATTCTCTTAGTTCATACAAGTGGGAGGCATCATTTGTTTTTCATTTGTGTCTAGGTGCAGAAGATGGAAGATCATGAAACGTTTATTTTCCCATATAAATTATGATTCGAGAGAAAGAATGTGATCAACAGTCTAATTTCACTTCCTGTTGTGTCTAAGTATGCGCACCACTATGAGATAGCAAATTTTCCCTTATAATTTTGATAAAAAAAAAAAACAATACTACAGTTTGTCAGGGACAGACACCTTAAATAATAAATACTAAGTTGACTGCCGAAACGTGTGTGAACAGTGGGAGAAGTATCTACTTAATTATACCAATTGGTTATCTGTATTGTATAGTTGTTCATCTTCCTCCCACCCTTTTCTAATGCACCTCCCCAAGTCAACGTGATCCAAAATAAAAAAATAAAAAACACGTGTAAATTGTAGACAAGATCGAAGAGGAAGAAGAAGGTGTAGTGGGTGCCACACAAATATAGCAAGAACCCATTGATCTCATTGTCCATGCAGTTGCGATGCACTGTAACATTCCTTATCCCGAATCCTAAAGATCCCCTCTTACGAATCTGTTAATCCCTCAGGCCTCAACCCTCGCTGCTGGCCGTCTATCCAGATTCCAGATTCCTTGTTTACCCGTTACCCCATATTTCTACTTCTCGCTTTATCTCTATCTGGCGCACAAACCCGCCTCCAAACCAGACAAACCATCACTATTCTCTCTCTCTCTCTCTCTCCCACAAGTGCACACAGACACATTTATAGGAGGAATTCTCCCAATTGTCTTTCCGTAGACGGACTCAAAGATAACGGTAAGTCGGAGGAAAAACCTCTTGTGATCTTATCTCTGTATCATTATCATCAATGGAGAATCGACCACCACGCTCTCCGGCGTCCTCCATAACTACCCGCCTCAACTCCTTCGTCGACAACAGCCCAATTGGAAAGAGATTCAAAGTCGCCCAACGAGGCTCCACCTTCACAACTGAGCTCCGTGCCGGCACAGCCACCTTCCTCACCATGGCCTACATCCTCGCAGTCAACGCAAGTATCCTCACCGACTCTGGTGGAACCTGCACCGTAGCCGACTGCGTCCCTCTCTGCAGCGATCAGTCCATCTCCATCTCCAACTGCTCCGGCGGCAACCTCACCGTGATCCAACCCACAGAGTCCTGCAAGTTCGACCCAGTCAATCCTGGTTACACAGCCTGCCTCGACCGAATCCGCCGAGACCTCATCGTCGCCACCATCGCTTCCTCACTCATCGGATGTGTAATCATGGGCGCCTTCGCTAACCTCCCTTTAGCTTTAGCTCCTGGTATGGGCACCAACGCTTACTTTGCCTACTCCGTCGTAGGCTTCCATGGCTCCGGCAACGTCTCTTACAAAACCGCTTTAACGGCAGTCTTCATCGAAGGGTTAATTTTTCTCCTCATTTCCGCACTTGGGTTCAGAACTAGACTTGCAAAACTCGTTCCCAAACCCGTCCGAATCTCATCCTCCGCCGGAATCGGTCTCTTCCTCGCTTTCATTGGGCTTCAAAACAGCCAAGGTCTCGGACTCGTCAGCTACAGCTCAGCTACACTAGTCACAATCGGTGCTTGCCCCGCTAAGTCACAAGTTTCGGTCGCACCCGTAATTTCATATCCAAACGGCACCGTCAGTCTTATGGCCGGCGGCACCGTATCGGGTGGCATTCTCTGCTTACATCACAAGATGGAAAGCCCAACTTTCTGGCTCGGCGCTCTGGGTTTCGTCATCATCGCTTATTGTCTAGTGAAGAACATCAAGGGAGCAATGATATATGGTATAGTGTTTGTCACAGCGGTTTCATGGTTCCGTCACACCCAAGTCACCGCGTTCCCCGATACTGACTCGGGCAACTCGTCTTACCAGTACTTCAAGAAAGTGGTGGATGTCCATACCATCAAGAACACAGCAGGTGCGTTGAGCTTTATGGGTATGGGGACAGGGTCATTTTGGGAATCTTTGGTCACATTCTTATACGTCGACATACTCGATACGACCGGAACGCTTTACTCGATGGCCCGGTTCGCCGGGTTCGTTGACTTGAACGGCGATTTCGAGGGTCAATATTTTGCGTTCATGTCCGATGCGACGGCGATAGTGATCGGATCTTTGTTGGGGACTTCACCGGTGACAGCGTTTATAGAGTCGTCGACGGGGATAAGGGAAGGTGGCAGGACGGGGCTGACGGCGTTGACGGTGGCGGGGTACTTTTTCTTGTCGTTCTTTTTTACGCCGTTGTTGGCGTCGATTCCAGCTTGGGCGGTAGGACCACCGTTGATTTTGGTTGGGGTGTTAATGATGAAATCTGTGGTGGAGATTGAATGGAATGATATGAGGCAGGCGATACCAGCGTTTTTGACGATGATATTGATGCCCATGACTTATTCGATTGCTTATGGGTTGATTGGTGGGATTGGGACTTATATTGTGTTACATTTATGGGATTGGGGAGTGCGTGCGTTGGTGATGCTTGGGATAGTTGGGAGGAGAGAGGGGAGAAATAAGGATTTGGGAAGGGTAAATGAGTCAAATCGATTGGGTCTTGAAGATGGGGAGAGGAAGCCATCATCTGAAGTTCAATTAGCAGTTTAAATTTTTTTCTTTTCTCATAACTCAAAATTGTCATACTCGTTTGGTTTGGGAATTTTTTTTTCCTTTTTGTTTTAGTTATTATTATGGTGGTTAAAGGAGAAAATTGAAGAAAAAAAAATTATTTATGAATGAAAAATTTCACTAAAGATTATTTTCAACTTTGTCCTTTGGAGAAATTGGATGAAACATAATTATGAATTTGAAGTTATCTGAGATATTTCATAGTTTGTACTATATGAGAAATAATTATTTCATTAAATGATGTATTACTCCATATCACAAATTCCCTTGATTGGTAGCTAGCGATAGAGCAGAAAAATTATTTGCCAGAAAAGTCTATTCATGAGATTCTTCTTCTTCTTATTATTATTATTATTTTATTTATTTATTTGGGTATAAATATATTCATGAGATTTAACTGGGGACAAGATGCAGTCTTGTACTTTGGTGTGAGCTGAAAGATAGAAAATTTCTTGAGCTAATGAAACATGGTATGGCAAACCCTTTCCTAGGGAGAACATATACTAGTGCCATGATAGTATTTGGCAAGAGAAGGTAAACATGGGCCAGATTTTGACTTGGGCCTAGGCCTTGCATTTGTTAAATTGTTTCCAGATTCCTTATGGGCCCCAAGAAAGGGCCAAAAAAAATCCCTCATTGGAAGGGTACACTTTCAGTTGGAAAGACCGAAGAGGAATGCCACTCCTCATCCCCACTTCTCGGAAATTAGGGTAAGGTAGCTGCTACCCTTTTTGTTACTCCAAGACTATCTTAGATTCCTACATTCTACATCCTAGAATTAAGAAAAACTTTTCCTTCACTCTCAAGTGAACATTACTTCTCCCCATTAGTTTATGAAGATCGTCCAAAATTCTCATGGCATTGCTGTAGAAATCCCATCCAACCGCTAAAAGTGATGAGTTCTCTTGTCATAGTGAGAGAAGGAAACCTGGTTCCCTAGATTTATGATTGGGGTGAGTCATTCGATTTTATTCAAAACTTTTGAAAATCTGATCAGGAGTCGTGTAGATTTGCTATAGTAACAAATAACAAGAACTGGTTACAACTCGTTTGAGTCAAGAGACTTGGTCTTTTCATCCGAATCACAACAACATCATCGTGTTTGGTCATTTTTAACAACCATACAACTTTGCTCTCTTCTTTACGATTCTCCCATAGTAACAAAGGTTTGGCTCTCACTCTCTATTTCTCTAAGGATAATTGGAAATAATTTTAAAATATTTTCGGGGTTGAAATAGTTGATAAAATCATTGATTCTTAATAATTGTCAGGCATAGGTTCAGTCATACTCCTATAGGCTGCTCTCCAATTACTTGTAACAAATTTGTTTCGCTTATGTTTTTTTTTTCTTTACTTCTAATGAAGCCCCCCTCAAACTTGCCTAATTTTACGGGGGGACCACACTTCTAACAAATTTGTGTGGTCTATCTATAAATTAAATTTTTTTTTTTGTAATAAAAATTTGGACTTGTACCCATGGTGAATGGGAATCCATAATCTATTCATGTGTGTAGGATTTTTTTTTTTAATAATAAATATAAAAACAAATAATGAATAACAATTCCCACTATTTCACACAGAAACAAATAAAACCTAATATGAATTTCATTTGAAGAAGAACAATTGAAAAATAAGTAACAAGTTCATACATTTACATGAGACTTTTTTTTTTTTTTTTTTTTTTGAGGGTACTAATTTGCTATGTAGTTTTTCTAGTGAACTCCAAATTCATCCAACAGTTAAAGATGACGAAAAGACAAAATCATGTGGTTGAAATAATCATTGGTTTGTATTATATAAACAAAATCATGTGATCGAAATGTACTTCATCACTTGTTTACGACTAATCATCATTTCTTATTTTTAGATCAAAATGAAATTAATTTTATAGTGGGCCCTCCAGCCGGGATAATTGGATAGGTCAGTTGGGTACTCATAGAAACGAATAAAAAGAAGCAGAATAATGATGAATGCTTGACTCTCCTTTTTAACCACAAAATCTAAAAAGAACTCATCAACGTCAAGTATTGGGTTGAAGGATGAGCTTCACTGGGAAGCAAGAGTCTGTGTCATGTACTCATGGGTCAAGGTTAGTTGAGGAGGTGGACCACCCACCAAGATGACTAGCTAACCATTTGTCCAGCAAGACAAATTGAGGGAGTTCGAGCAAAGTGAGGTTGGAAAGCGTCGGCAAGAAGAAGATTGGTTGATGATGATGTATTAGTTGTCATTTTTGCAGAAAATGAGCAATGATGGAAACTTTTCTTTAGCTTCCTTCAATATTGTTAGACTTTCACAATCCCCAACGAGAGCAAAAATATTTGCGGTCCTTATGTTTACAGGGGGAGAAGGATCTACATGTTAACAGTTTATTTTAAAGGGAGAGGATTCCTAAGAGGGAGAATGGATCTATTGCTTGTATGATCATTCTATGGTACAAGTGAAGAGTGGATCAAGTCAAAAATCATTTTTGCACAGGATTGATACGTATAGATAGAATCCATCAAAGTAACTATGTGATGGATTTCTTGTTATTACATGAATAAAGAGGGCCAAATAGGTATATTTAGAAATAAAAATGACAGATATTGGATACTCACCCATATGACCAGGTGATCAAACAAGCAACAGATCCAATCTCCCTAAGAGGCAATATGCCCTTTCATTAAGGAAAGGGTCAATAGAAACACTAGTAGAAACATTAACATGGATTGCATTTTTGCTTTTCATGAGGGGTGAGAGAATCAGTTTGCTCCTTACTGTCACTAGGTGTTGTCTTCTTCTTCCTCTCTTTTATTTTTATTTTTATTTTATTTTTTTAATTTTAAAAATGGGCGAAAGAACGCTCATTGGTCGGGTGGCTCCAGTGTCCACCCCATAAATCCCACTTGTTGTTGATGCACATGTATACCCTGTCATTGGCCCCCAATGACACAATAGCTGCACTACTAGGGAGCATTATTTTTTCCTTTAAAATTTTATAGATTAGCATACTATTGATCATTGGATGAAGTGGGAAACATCTTAGCTACTCAATCTTCTTTCATTGTAAGGTGTGGAGTTAAATATGCAAATACGGTTGGAACAAAGGTTCACAGGTTGAATTTATGAAGAATGGAGGATAGGAAACACCTAAATTAAAGCTTTGGTAATTACTTTCACTTTCCTATACTCACCTTATATTTATTCAAACTCCCTGGCCTTTAATTTCTTTTCTGATACCCCAAAATTTTGTTTTATTTTTTTCAATTTATGTTAGTATTTCATTTTCTTGTTTATGTGTCAAAAAAATTGAGTTCATGGAAGATAACACTTTTTTTTTTCCTTGTACAAAGGTTGAAGGGTAAACTATCCCAACTCTCTGTAGGATTTCCAAAACAAGTGAAACGCGATAAATTGTTCATTTTCCATTCCAATCAAACAACTAAATAGGTGGTGGCTACATGGGCTGGTTGGGCTTGGATAAGAATAATTGCAACAATCAAGAGCCTGGGAATTGATATATACATAGCAAGGGCTTCGGCTTAGCTTAGCCCATTCAGCTGGGTCCAATAAATTTGCAATTGAAGTCACTCACAGAGTCACAGGCCTATGATCTTATTTTTGCCACTTAAATTTTTTTCCCCACTTGGGCTGAAAGAAACCTCAATATGAAGAGATGACCCCATGTTCATCGGCATGTGAAGGACTTTCACGTTTCATAAATTAAAAGAATGATATTTCTCTACTAAAAAAAAAAAAGGCATTTCTATGGTTTTTTTTTTATCATTCTATTTTTTTGTTATATGATTTATCAACAAAAAATTTCTCGTTACTTGTTTTGAGTTGAAATTTTATGGAAGAACAGAATATGAATTATCTATCATATAGACCAAATCATGTCTAGCTAGGGTTTTAAAAAATGAATTGTTCAGCTGATCCTTCTAATCTTGCTTGTGCCAAGTCTATACGGAAAAACCCTATATGCCTAGAATTTATCAATCTATGGCTAATCTGGAACAATTCAAATTAATTTTACTCTGATCCGAATCAAAATTGATTGGGAGTTATCCAAATCTCGATTCCAAGTATTTATAATTGATGTCTACCCATATTATAGTTTTACAACACAAGGAAACCATGAAACAAACAGAGGGATAGTATTTCAAGTCCAGTCTCTATTCAAGATTTGATTGAAGGGAGGCATTATCAATCCGCAATGCTTTGTTAGAGGCGATTTCAGAAGAGTATGAGAAGATTGTGGTTGAGTCCAGCAATAGAGATGTCATATCCTACTTTAAACATGGATTAACAATATTTGCATTACACAGGCAACATTTTCTTGAAAAAATCATGCATCTTTCTAATGTTGAATCATGTATATTTTTATTTTACTAGAAGAGAGATTAACAGGTTACTTGATCCCCGGCCATGATTTGCCGCATTTTCGATCCATTAAAATGGATAATGGATCACCCGTGATACCAATACCTGTTTGGAGGGCAAAATAGTAAAATGAAACCGTAGCAGAATCTGGTGGGAGGGTAAAATTGTCCAATCGAATCCGATATAACCGGATCGGTTAATATACTTGCGGAAACAATGGCAGCACCACTCGCGCGTACTAGTAGGCGTGGTCTGGATTCCACCATGACTGGTCCGTCCAGTGGGTATAGGACATTTTCCTATTTTTTTTTTGGGAGTTCCTGAATCCTGACCGAATCTTGTCAACGGAAAAGAAAGGAAAAAGAAGGAGAAAATGGACGCTGTTGTTACTAAAGGTTTCTTCTCAATAGTCCGTAGAACCAAACATGAAAATGAGTTCTCTTCGAAAAAGGGACTTTTTTGCAGTTCCATGGTATCCAGAAAATCATCTAGGATTAATAGAATTTCCTGCAAAGTTTCAGGTGGTGGGATTGAAGAAAATCCCACGAAAACCAGTAGCAGTAGGAACAAGATGGAAGAGTATAATGTTGCGATGAAGAGGATGATGAGGAACCCATATGAATACCACCATGATCTTGGTGAGCTTTTTCTTCATAAACCCATCTCAGTTTTTTTTTTTATCGGTTTGATGCAATTTCTCTTTCCTGTACTGATTGAAGTTACTATGATAGTGCTATAGACCCATTATTGATATGATCAAGACATGGTTTTCTCCAGTTGTTGTAATTTTTTTTTATTTGTTTCCAGTGGCATATATTTCTTGGGCAGCGATTAGAAATTCCTTTTTCTGCTCCCCAAATTACCGGATCATTTTTTATTAGGTTGATTTCATTCATTTATCTGATGTTTCAGTTAGGGATTGAAAAGTGAGATATGGTCTTTCTGATCCCATTTCAAATTTTGGTTTCTCAATCAGATTTTCTCTTGTAGTGAATGGCTTCGAGATGTGGTTATCAAGCATAATGCTCTGTAACGTTCTTGTTTTTGTCAATGAATTGATTTTGGTTGGTTTACTTGGTTTAGTGAGACTTTCTAGGACATTCAAGTGCTTTCTGGGTCACTTGAATTTGAAAAATAGTGAGTATTCAGTGATCTGATGCTTACCTATTTGATCTGATCTGTTTTCTTTCTGGACAACTGCGACAAAATATCACCTGGTGCATACCTTTTATCACTATCCATCAGTTGTACAGAAAATGTTTCTTTTTTTTTTTTTTTTGGGGTGGGGGTGGGGATTGTGGTTGTGTGGGTTATATTTTATGGAGATAAGTGTGCTTGCAACTCAAAGGCTTCTGGATGGTAACAGTAATGCGGCAGCAGTACTAAATGTTTGTCTTTATGTTGAAATGTTTAGCTGCAAACTTTTTAAGTTTCTTCTTTATTTTGTAAGCAAATGATAGTTCCCACTTATGGGTTCTATTCACCAGGAGAATTGCAATTTGCAGCTGCTGTCAGAATCAATTTCTTGTACGGAAACATTTATGCCACTTCTGATAAATAGTGGCTTATAATATAATTGTACTGTTATTTCATATTTATTTAAAATTCGGAGTAAGATCGTCCAACTTAGTTGGGTTCTTAAAGCAAAGTCTTCTTTGTTTTACATTTGAAATCTTGAAACTGCCTACTTATGTTCAAATTTTGGAGGGACACTATTTTTTGGTGGTGGTGAGATTTATATGATTCCATGCCGTCTCTCTTTTCCTTATATCTTGGGGTTTTTTTTTACTCTCAGGCATGAACTATACCCACATAACTCACAATTTGATTGTGGGTTCCCAGCCTCAGAAGCGCAAAGACATAGATCATCTGAAGCAGGAGGAGAAAGTAGCATACATTCTAAACTTGCAGCAGGATAAGGACATTGAGTACTGGGGAATTGACTTGGTATCGATTGTCGATCGATGTAAAGAAGTTGGTATCCGTCACATGAGAAGGCCTGTAAGCTAGTTACCGTTATTCTTTTAGATTGGGATTCTGATTCTTGGGATAGTTTAAGAACAAGATCCTCTATAGGATGATCCATGGTGACTGTCCAGCAGGTCCTTTGGTGTTCTACTAAGATCTTTGTGTTAATTTTGGTACAGAGAAATGAGTTTCCCAAAAAACTTAATGGGTCCCCAAAAAATCTTCTAGGGTGAAATCAACCCACTGGGATGGTCCAGATGGTCCATATTTCTGTTATATCACTTTTTTTCTTCTTCTAGATTTGCCATAGGTAATAGGCTGGCCCCAAAGTAAAGATCAGATTATTTGTTAACATCATTCAGTTGAGGTTGGACTTGTGAATTTTCATTTTTCTATTTTTACTCAATATTCTTCAAGTTAGTTTTCGTTTTACATCATATGGGCAGGTGTTGATATAAGGTGCTGAGTGGATTGATCTCTTGACCAGTTTTTTCTGTTGATTTATAGTCTCATGTAGCAATTTCCTTTGTCAGAAATAAATGTTGATTTTGTGATGTTTAGAGTAAAGAGTTCTTTGTGCATCTTGAATCTTTTCTTACAGCTCCTCTCTTTTGCTTCTTAAACCCTGAATGGCATAGAGAGGTTCTATGTGCTTGCCACCACCTCTAAGAAGTTTTTTATTAGGGAAGAGAAAAAGGAAGATCGTGAGGATTGTTTTTTGATGCTCTTAAATATTACTTCTCCCCTTGTAGATCAATGTATATCACTAGAGAAACATAATCAGAATCATAGCTGTTTTTCTTTCGACTTACTAAATGGACTGAGGGGTGCTATAACTTGCAGGCAAGGGATTTTGACCCAGATTCCCTCAGGAAGGGATTACCTAAGTCTGTCTCTTCATTAGAATGGGCCATATCAGAGGGTAAAGGAAGAGTTTATGTACATTGTACGGCTGGATTGGGGAGGGCCCCTGCTGTTGCAATTGCTTATATGTTCTGGTTCTGTAATATGAATGTAAGT
>NC_056562.1:38133521-38151545 GCF_013358625.1 Macadamia integrifolia | reverse complement strand
TTTGGTTTTCTAATTCAATCCGTTTGGATTTTGTGCAAGCCCTTCTCTTCTTATTTCTACAACTTATCTGAGATTTTAAAACTTCATAGTCACCATCAAGTTTTGTCAGTCCTGACACCTTGATTTTTATTCGGTAAAAACATGGGAGTTTTAAATCATTTTAAAGTCTATAGTGTGATGCTCATGTTTTTAAAATTCAGGGGTTATCTTTGGCTCTCCCCCTTAGAATATGAACTAATGTAACTGTTTCTGATCATAAACTATGTTCATGAAGCAGTTAAAGACAGCATACGAGAGCCTTACTTCAAAGAGGCCATGTGGACCTAATAAAAGAGCAATACGCGGAGCCACTTATGATCTGGCTAAAAACGATCCATGGAAAGAGCCCTTTGAGAGCCTTCCTGAACATGCTTTTGAGGATATAGCAGGTTGGGAGCGGAAGTTGATTCAAGAACGAGTTCGTGCTCTCCGTGGAACTTGAGAATGCAGGTTTGTTCCATTAAAAGCACCTGTTTTCTTTAAAAAAAAAATTCTGAGGGTTGAAGGTGCTGAGAACACTCTGATTAACATTGGGCTCTTCTTGCATTCTCTACAAGTGTGTTTGCTTAGGGTCTTTGGCCATGTGTACCTTTGATGTTACTGGAGAAGGGGTATTCTTCCTTATATATATATAAGCACACTTATGATCTAAAGATGTCTTCACTTGGCTGGAGTTATTACCTGAAGTCATGTTAAATAACCCAAAGCTTCTTGAACAAAACTCATTAGTTCATCTTTTTTGGGTAAATCCATTAGTTCATCTTAGGCACTAGTAGTTGTTTTAGTTGTACCTTAAGAAACCTCAGACACTTTGGCTGTTTAATGGTCTAAAGTGCTATCGTAATCGTATAGAACCTACCGACCAATGATATCAGTTAGTTATTCTGATAGCTATAATCCCTGATTATCCGTTCTCATGTTTGCATTGATATAATGATAAATATCTCCTCTTTTTTATGAAGGCTAATCCAGCTTCAGCTCTTTCTGAATTAGGCCAGTATTTTTACTGAAGTTGATGACCATGGAGGTGGAGGGAACAATGAGATATGATGGGATTGGAAATCAAAAAAATAGCAGAAGCTGCTACAAATGAATCCCCCCTGCCTCCCTGACCCAAAAAAGTTACCATTTCGTTCTTCCCCTTCCCACTCGGATTGGGCTTGTCTCCAAGATGCTCCAACGAGCGTCCAACGACTCCCCCAAACGTGACATGTGTCTTACACCAAATTCAATGACCAATGTTCATTCGACCCATATCTCTCCGTTAACTGGTTATTGAGGAACAAAACCTCCTTCAGTGAAGGACCCATGTACCCATGTAGCCATAACTAATTGGGATGTCGCCACTGAACTTATTGTTCTCTAAATTGATCACAGAAGCAGGTGAGGTCCCTAAATTGGGAGGGATTTGGCCTTCGAATTGGTTGTTGTTGAGGAAAATTGCGTCTGGGTTCTTGTTGAAGAGATCTTGAGGAATAGGTCCAGAGAATTTGTTGAACCTGAGATCCAAGTAGACGAGGTTTGGGATAGGAAGAGTTGCAGAAGGGAAAGGACCTGAGAGGAGGTTGTTACTGAGGTCTAGCTCAGTAAGGGATGAGAGATCTTTAAAAGTTTCAGGAACAGTGCATGAAAAAAGGTTGCTGTTGAGGTGAATGAGAGTAAGGTCTGAGAGAGGAGAGAGTTCCTACACTAGAGAACCTTGAAGATTTGCCTGGTTTAGATCTATCCCTGCCTCAACCATGTTGCCCGATGGAGACATTCCTTCATCCTGAGTGCTCATACAGAAGAGACCCCTTCGTAAGAAGAGACATTGGAGCCCACCCATGTGCTTAAGATGCCCAATGGGTCCTCTGTTATTGCAGATTTCCATGCCTGGAGGGCTGTGTAAGCTGCATTTGAAGACTCTGATGGGGTTTGAGGGTTTCACTCCGCCTCCACCTCCACCTCCACCAACCATGGGAGTGAAAATCTGACTAAACAAATGAGACATCTCTACAGAAGGCAAAAACTTTTGGAGTCAAGTTCGCGTTTTTTACCAAAAAAAAAAAAGTTCGCTGACTTCTAACTGACTTCAAGTTTCAGCTTGAGAGGCTAATCATATGACACAATCAAAAAGTTACTTTGGTAAGATTTTGAATGGTTAGGTGAATAGTCTAATTCATGGTCGGCCATATGATTAAGTTTAATTACCGAAAAAAAAAATAATATATATGATTGAGTTTGACGGTTGATAATATATTTGAAAAGAATTCAATGGATGGTGGCCAGCAATCGAGATGTGTTAGGAAGTCTTACATATGTAACCTATCCAAGAGGGAGCATTATTTATTCAATGGTCAGATTGGTCACCTTAGCCGTTCACATGCTTAGAAATGAACTACTGACACAGAGTAGTTAAATGAAACGCCAATACAAAAAAAAAAAAAAAAAAAAATAGAGGCAATTGGATGTTAATATCTCAATGGATGAGTTACCCTTTATCCATGGTGAATAAAGAATCCCTTCACCAGATGCATCTATACCATCTAATTGATCCCAAGAACAATAGGGTCGCATCATCAATGGAACATGAATTATTCCTTCTCTATATGTGAACGAAAATTTAATCCTATATTAGTCATCAAGGTGGGATTTGAGGAGGGTAAACAACCTGCATCGATTAATTTAAACTCAATTGTATGTTTTCCTGATCAACACTTTCTTTCCATTGTAGCAAACGGAATCCTCTCCATGTTTCAAGCATCTTCCACTATTGAAGAAGAAAAATCATTTAACATTGGAGCATCCATAAAACCATACAATGACTTTGTGGGTAAGGAAACTGAAGATGGTAGGTAACAAGAAGCCAAGAGAAAGTGGCATGGAATTAACTTCAAATAAGGCATGAGGAATCCCAGAGCTAGCTCAATTGGAAAGGGACTACGTGCATGCATGGTGGTTAGAGGATCTTGGGATTTACCTGTCTACAAAGATTTAGCTTTATACAATCTATTATGTTACAAAATTAAATGTCAATTAAAATCTAAGATGGGTGAACCACTTATGAAACCCCCAACAACAAAGCTCCATGCTTTAATCACTTGTGAAAGTGGGCCAACTTTTCCAAGTTTCAACTTGAAATAAGGCATGGGGAACCCCATGATTAGCTCAGTTGTCAGGGGAACTTATGCAGGCGTGTTTAGAGGGTCCAAGGGATTACTTGTTCACAAAGATTCAGCTCTATTCAACCTATTGTTTTGCAAAACTGAGGCTCATTTGGCATACATTATAATCTTGGGATGCATTCTACGTGGATATGCATCATGAGATGATAATTTTCACCAAACACAGCCTAAGTACCGGTTCTTAGAACCTATGATCGGTGAGCCACTAATGATGTTCAATTTGTTCAAAAAATTTGAAGTGGGACTTGGGGATAGAGTCACATTTTAATCATGACGCATAATCTTAACAACCATCATATGATATTTAATCTTTACATCCTTGTAAATAACTCTGCAATACCAACTTAGACTTCAAAATTATTATTGTGAGACCTACGAAAATGACTATTATTAATTTTATCATCATTGCCATCATCGTAATTGCTCATAATCTAACCAAACATAGATTCCATCAATATTTATAAAGGGAAAACCTCCAATATACAATAAGGAGAGAGTCTTTTGTCCAATAGTGAGGCTCCTATACTAGCGTACGTGAGACCAATAAGAGCACAGGTTGAAGCATCAACAATGGTGAGATTTTTGTCTTTCAAGAGATTAGTTAGTCATTTTACGGGGGTTATGTCTAAACGTAGGAGTCAGACTCCTGGACAGGTTCCTTTTTTTCCTATATAATAATAATAATAATAATATAGGGAAAAAGGTTTTCATGAATAAGTATAGTTGTTAATTGTTATACCCAAACACATGGGGGAAAAATAATCAATCCATGCACTCCTTGCCAACAGTTTTTTTCTAACTCTTGGTGAGAATTCTATATAATGACACATAAGCGTGTCAAATTTGTATAAAATTCAGATGATGAATAGATGGTGCAATATGTCTACAAAATTTGGGCCCCATTAACCAAACTGCCACGTGGCAGTTTATTCATTTCAGGCGTGCTGGAGGTATAGGGGTGCTGAGACCATCTCCCACGAAATAAATAAAATGGGGCCTAAGACCAGCTTTGTTAGGGAATGATCATTGACAATTTCAGTTCTTTTGTTTGATGATTTAGAGATAAGTGAAGTCTATTCTGAGATGCTTTTATATCCTCTATATATGCCTTGTGTTTAGGATTTTCTTGTCTGATTTTTTTAACAGGGAAAAGGATAGGCATGCTAGCTGGATATCCAGGTATCATGTATGCCAGCATGTCTTGATCATTGGATTAGAATGGTCAAATCTACGCCGTTGGGTACTTGCTGTCTTACCTAACCTATCTAGCCCCGACGCTCTATCGTCACTCTTCTTCTCCCTCACTATCTCCATCATCGTCATCGTCATTGTCATCGTCACCGTCACCGTCTCCGTCTCCGTCTCCATCTCCATCTCACCGCTGTTCTTTCCAATCTCCTTGAATCATGAACCTACATATGTGTCTCCTGCAAAATCTGTACAGGAAGAAGCCAATCATTGCAAGCAAATAAGCTGACTGAATACACAGACTCCATCCCTTTACACTTCCTACGGTTACATTCAAATCACAATAAGTATAAATCCTCAACTCATCTTCTCTCTCTCTCTCTCTCTCTCTCTCTCTCTCTCTCTCTCTCTCTCTCTCTCCCCATTCATAGATTATAGAGAAAAAAAAAATACGAGAAATCATTGGAGTAGATTTGTTTTGCAAAGTCTTGACTGTTGGTGGGCGTTTTTAAACACCCGATACAACTATACTACTTGATCGGTGTTCCATCGCTTTCCTGTCGTTTTAAACCTTTTTGAGGGCTGCTTCTTCTTCTTCTTCTTCTTCTTGAAGCCAGGCGATAGAGACAGAGAGAGCGAGAGGTCTGAGAGCTCTCTGGAGCCATCCACGGCATAGGCTTTTCGATCAATAATTTATTTATCTATGTTCATCGTCTGGAGGTTGTCTCCGTCACACGCTTCAATTCCAGCTTTCCAGATATGAATTTGTATTTCTCTTGGTTTTATGAGGTTGAAAGTTTTGTTGAGTCCCGATTGACACTGAGAGGGGGGGGGTGAATCAGTGTGCCAAATATTTTTTCATTTTTCAGCTGTACCCCTGATGTGGCAATCACTATTTGCACTTCAATAGCACAGTCTACTGATGCTGCCCAGAGCTGCTATCTATACTACTGACCATTCTTACTGTTGTACGGAATTTACTCACATAACCTGTATTGCTACCTAGAGTTGTCTCATAAACCTCACACGGTAATCTCTGTCACATATATATACAGTCGTATGTACATCCACACTGCACCACCAAGTGGTCAGGTCTATCAGATGTACACACCCATTCTGCAGCCAAGCACTCTAATCCACAATACAAATGCGAGCATACACATTCACAACACAAGAAATACGTGCTTCAACCAGTTGCCTACATACACGGAGTAATGCCCACTATCGGGCTCAGTATTTACTCAATACTAATTATGACTGCACCCACAGCCAAGGGAATAGATTCCCAGTTTCCACCAATGACATACAATGGCTAGGTCTTCACCCTAGTTTTCTCATAATGATATGAGAGGCCGCACCCACGACAAATAGATTTAGGTAGTTGTAACTACCAAGGAACACACAACCCTTGTGTCCAACACCCACTGAACACAGAAAAAAAAAAGTTGGGCTTATAACAATGCCCTATAGTGAAGCACTCATACATGCAAATTTCCCCCCAAATAGACTACAACTATCACTTAGGCATTTTATCAAACATCTTGCCTAAAATGATTTATAATAATGGAAATTTGGAAAAAGTGAGGTTACCTTGGCAAGGAGTAACCGTCGGAGATGCAATAATATCGATCTCCACTTGATGCGGACCATAATCATGTTGTCTCGGTGCCGCCAATGCTTCAACCCCAGTTGACACTTGGATTTCTTGAAGCAACTCGCAAAAATCAAATTCTAGGTTCTTGTTCTTCTTCTTTCTTTTCTCTTTGTCTTTACTTTCATGGAGCAACAATGGCATTCACATTCACACACGCACTCCTCTCTGTCTCTCTCTGTCTCTCTCTGTCTCTCTCTCTCTCTACTTCTCCT
Organism: Macadamia integrifolia; assembly: GCF_013358625.1. Taxonomy (NCBI): domain Eukaryota; kingdom Viridiplantae; phylum Streptophyta; class Magnoliopsida; order Proteales; family Proteaceae; genus Macadamia; species Macadamia integrifolia. Next base: position 38,145,288 of record NC_056562.1, on the reverse strand, counting down.
CTTCTAGTCTTCCTTAAGCTTTAATGGGGAAATAGTACTTTCAATAAGATCCATCAAACTCCATTAATTGGATTAGAGAAAATCTCTCTTGAGAGGCATTCAAGATACACACAAAAAGAGGGAAAAACTTCTTCTCTATTTCACTCTTCTTCTCTTCTCTTCCATTTTCTTTTTCTTTCTCTTGGCAACAACCAATAGAGCTTACTACCTTGGTTTCTAGCAGCTTCCTAAGCCTCTAATGGGGGCTATGGATGAAGTGCAAGATGATGGAAGTCTTTCATTCAAACCCTTAGCCTTCCATGAGCTTCAACTCATTTTTTCGACCACCTTAGAAACCACTCTGCCTGATTTCTTTCCTCTGTGTGTAGAGCTCGGAGAGATGAAGAATCTCCAACTTAAATCACCCTAATCCGAGTTAAAATGAGGGAGATATGACCATTTGAAGTTGAAGCAATGAGATAGCCTGAAATGGAATCTTAGTAGGGGAGCCGTAGGCTACACCGGCGTCGAACGCAACAGGGGCAAAATCTGAGTGTAGATCTCATATAAAAGATTTTATAATCTAAGCCGTCCAATTGAACCAACAAACAATAGATCCAAACCATCAAATTTGAATCTTGATGACATCATCATGACGTAGGCGCTGATATCGTCAGAAGTATTGTCGACCACGGATTGGCTACATCAGCGTATATTCCGAATCTATGTCGGCTTAACCCATAAATGAGAATCATTTATAGACCATTAGATCTAGATCTATAAGATCTACTTGATCCAGATCTAAGGGATTGGAATCTAAGCTTCGGTGATAATGCACATGCGACACACACTAGTTAATGCAATATGGTGTAGCGCCAGACCATCATATCTAATACACTCCACCAATGAGAAGCCTCAGATAAGCATCTTCAACACAAGCTCTTGTACGAACCATCAGATCGGAATCTGACCGACGTGGCTCAATCTGAGTCATGTATTAAGGATCCATCTGATTCTCTTATATACACATAAGCCCCTGCTTCTATAAACTTTAATGCCAAAAACCCCTTATCAACTCAGACATTTAAAACCTTGAAATTACACAAAAGCCCCTGAAATGTTAAAATTAAAATCAGAAAATCCACCCAACATCGAGAGCATCTGTTGATTTTCTAGTTCGGATTTTTGAACTGACTTTACGGAAATACTTATAACTTTTCATACGATATCCGATCGAGATGAAACGAAGTGCGCTTGGAATCGTAACTGGATGCTCTACGACTTTTCAGAAGACTCAATCATCTGAATCATCCATGTAAAAAGACCAAAATGCCCCTACACCTTTCCAATGACGTAACTTTCTCATACAGAATCAAAACGCGATGAAATCAGAACTGTTGGAAAGATTGGATTTTTGTCGTATTGTCACATGGAGAACACTTCCTTTAAAAAAGTCATCTTCAATGTCGTAACTGCCCTCGACTACCACAAATGCCATAACTTCTGCATACGGTATCAAAATGTGACGAAATCAAATGCACTGGACTAGGTAAATTACAATCTATCTTTTCTATGAAGAACCAATCTTCCAAAAATGTCATTTTCAATACCGAAAATGCTCCCGAGCATAAATAGGCCAACTTTTTCAGTTTTGACCCAGAAACCCGCACCACCTATTAATGATGTATTAAACCACTCCATGCATACCAAGTGGCGCTGTTATCTCATCGGTGACATTGGACACTCCATGTCATCATTTTCATCCATGTCACCCAAACTGGCCACGTCATCACCGCCACGTGGCCAGGTTGCCAATAAGGACAACCATAAAACAACAAGTTTAATACTTGGTCTGATTTTTGTGAATTACGGGGAGGAGGAATGAAAAGGCTGCTCTTTCAAGGAATTGGAGTAGATCTTGTTGAGATCCCATTCTCTTAATTCATGTTAAAAATTTATATATATATATATATATATATTTTTTTTTCGTTTGAGAGGATCTAGCTAATTTTAGCGAGCTTTGGTAGTACTAAAATATCTGAAAGTGACACTGAAAGAAGGCTGGCTGGAGGAGAAGAGCTGATCCTTGGCCTCTTTTTATAGGTGTTCCATGGTGGATATGAACCGTAATTGAAGCATTTATTGAGGATCTGTTACCTGGTGAAAGAGTGGAAAAGCAAATTCCAGTACCCAACAGATGAATCCTTCCTCGACGGTGTTATCTATGAAGTGTTGAACATTGGGAGAATTGGATCCATGCCATTGCCAGCATACGAGAACTACTGCTTTTACACCAAGCAAAACCTTTATATAAATCAATTGAAATGCACAAATTATTATTTGATTTGAGGTTTCAGAGATGGCTACAGAGGAGATAGATGAAGATAATGGAAGAGTAGAAACAAAGAAGATGAAGCTCACCAAAAGGAGAAGAGAAAAGGGGTTTTGGGGAGTCATGAAGATAATCAAGACAGTGAAACCCATATCTCCGTCGCCGACTTGACCATGAGGCCATTGATCTCACCGATGACGGTGACAGTGACGGTGACGGAGACGGAGATAGTGAGGGAGAAGAAGAGTGATGGTAGAACGTTGGGGCTGGGTAGGTTAGGTAAGACAACAAGTACCCAACGGTCTAGATTTGGCTTTTCTAATCCAACGATCAAGACTTGCTAGTATACCTAATACTTGGGTATCCTGCTAGCATGCCTATCCCTCTCCAGTTAGAAATATCTAAGAATTTTAGAATTTCATCATCATTTGCTTTTAAGTTTCTCAGACAAATAATTTTCTCAAAGCATCAAACTTTGTGTTTTATGTCCCATGAGTAAATGAGTTTATTAGTTTAAATCCTTCAATTGAAGTGTTGGGACCTGAACTTAGTAAATATGTTAATCATGTTATAATCTACCTATAGGCCTATTTTCATATCAATTTTATTTATTCACATGTTATTTTTGATATTTTTTAAAAAGAGTCACCTTCCCTTCACCCACTGTGAATGGAGAATCCTTTCCTATGGGTTTGGATGTCTAGGGATAGCTACGAGGAACAGGGGGAGGGCATGTTTGAATTTGCATAATAAGGGCAGAGTAATAATGGATAGGTGAACCTTAATCCATTGGTGGAGGAAAACTTTCTCCTTTTGAAAAGTTAAATTTTGGTTTGATATAAGCACTATCAGAAAAAGAAAAAAAAGTGGAAAATCTTATACACAATAGCACTGATATAGGTTTAACATGCGGTAACGAACACTAGGATAGCCTAGTGGTGGTAGCTTCGGCTTGTGGAGCTGGGGAGGAGGTCGTGGGATCAAACCTTGTAGTACGCATTGTGTGAGTGTGTGCATGTGTGTGTTTGGATTATGTGCACGTTCTCAAGTTCTATTCTCCATTTGTGCATCTGCGATTTAAGTGGAGATCATGGCGGTGGGTTGCTGTGCTAGTCTCCCCGATAATTAGTCAAGGTGCGCGTAAGCTAGCCCAAACACTTTGATTAATAAAAAAAAAAAGGTTTAACATGCGGTTATCCAAGTCATTCCTTATTATCCAATAGTTAGAATCACATTTTTTATTTTGGTAAAAAATTGAAATGGCATGTTGAGACTTTGAGAGTTATAGTGTAATACCACATCAGTTGTTAAGGTCATTGGTGCTTTTATATACTTGATAAGTTCTCTTCACCTAATGCCTTGACGTTATAAGTTGAACCCTACAACATAGTATAAAATCCCATAATTCTTTCCCTTTTATTATCATTCCACGTGTAAATACGACATCTCATTCTGTCTACACATGTGAAGAGTTGATAGATTTATTTAGGTCCTCGATGTCTCTATATACTTGAGGAGCTCTTTTCACCTAATGTTTTAAGTTTTGAATTGAACTTAAAATAAATAAATAACTCCAACATCACTAAATAACTAATCCGTGTGACAAAGAAAAGATATTTCAATTACAATGCTTTCCCAACTATACTTTAGGTGGCAACATTTTCCTATTATCGTGTAATTATGAGTATATTGAAGAAACTAAATATATGTCACCATCTAGCTCACGTGTATAATTGCTTCAGGGTTTGTGTGTGGGGAAAGACTCATGTGCTCATGTTTATGATTCATGCTTTTCCACCCTTTTTAAAAGTCTAATATCAACTTGATGGACCTACATTAGTGTTAACCACTTGGTAAGCCAATTTAAAGCAGACATTGCTTGCTTGTCTTGCTCAATCGTTAGACAGAAGAAGAAATTAGCTAGAGATAAAGATTGATGGTCTTGTTTAGTTAATAATCAAATGATTAACTTTTTTAATAATACTTGATTTTTCTTTATACAGCCTAATTACATTTGTCTTTAAATTGTTTCATTATTATTATTATTATTATTATTATTATTACTATTATTATTATTATTATTATTATTATTAGGTTAAATTGTCTCATTATTGGTCAGCGAAATTTGCTAGATTTGAATTCTTTGGGGTAAGTCCCATCACAATAATAGTTTTTTTGGTATGACATCATAATAATACTTTGATGATTTGAAATTACTCATTAAATATCCTTGAGATAGTTTTCTTGTAAAACAAAAGGCTTATCCTAGGTACAAGGATTTTACCGTTGTGGGATCTAAAAAAGGTCATGATGTACATAATCTTACCTTCACTTTCATGAATAGATTGTTTCCTAATTTAAATCTGCAACCATTATGTTGCAATAGACCAATCTTACTGTTGTGAGATCAACACTCAGATAGGATCATGTAGAAAAGTCTATTAATGTTTCAGACTACTTATAACCATTTCTTAGATTTCTAAGTATACCAATCTCAAGAATTTATTTCTATATAAAAAGTATTGGCAGAAGAATGCTCCCTTGTAATATGGCCCCTATGCTTAGACAGGAAAGGGGTCTGGTGGAGTACTGGAGTGACTCCCCCCACACCTGTTAAATACAAACAAGAAAAAACCCACCACCGATTGATGCCCATATGCCACCACGCTCATTGGCCCACGATTGGGGGGTTGTTCTCCCAAATATTTTTGGGACGTAATATTTTCATGTACTGATACCCACAATTATTGTTACAGATAAGCATTCATTCATGTCCAACCAATATGAATTTTGTCCCATATGTCTCATTTATTTGTATTTCACCTAAAATCAAACTCAGTTCTGGGTTTCCATATTTATGTGGGTTCTGTAAAGTCTCTTTGGTCAATCAAAAAAAAAGTTAACAAATTCCCCTCCACGATAAACTGAATATTGATTGCCCTTATCATCATCATCCAACCTCAGTACTTCTTCACAATTCCAACTTCTATTATTTCCTCCATGCTTGACCATGGTAATCCAGATGAAATTTAGTTGTTGCTTGGGTTACAGTCAATTAGCTGCAACCCCTCTAACAGCCGCCCCTCTAGTAGCCAAAGAAATGAAATCTAAAAAGGTATTTTGACAAATACTATAACCTAGAAAGGTATTTGTGAATCCTAGGAGAAGTGAATATTTCATTTCTTTGACTACTAACACGGGGTTAATATATATATATATATATATATATATATATATATATATATAAAAGTAAATTTATGATCAAAGGAACATCGTTCCAGAAGAGTCAGCATATGGGTTATGAAAGACAAAAGAAATGAGGAATTTTTCCCAGATAAAGGACTGTTGAGCTCTAGCTCCGGTCAAAGCTAAGGCATCAGCCATGCTAATAGCTTCAATAAGACAATGAGTAAAAGAAATAAAGCTGAAATTGCATCGACAAAGAAGACAATCTATGTTGATGGACTAAACTTTCCAGGGGCCCAATAGTTTGTTGATTGAGAAGATTCACAATAAAAAGATTATCACTCTCGATAACAATGTTGATGATCCCGCATTAATGAGCTGCAACCATAAGCATTTTGATAGCAAGAACTTTGGTTACAAGAGCGAAATTCTATCCGATGCCTATAAAAAAATATGCGTTAAACAAATAGTGGACCAAATGTTTAAGATCAGAGGTAAAAGACTAAAGTTCTATTTGGTATAATTTATTGGGATGCATAACCAATAGGAATGCATATAAAACACAACCCAAGTCTCTCTAAAGGTGTCAATCAGGACCGTTTTGGGTCACTGGGTGGGATAGGTCTTAGTCAATTCTGATCCCAAGGAAGCCATATATTTCTATAACATTAGCTAAACGATTCGAAATCTATGATTCAAAACCAATTATCAATGAGATGGTCTGGCTCCGGTTCCTAAACAATTCTAGATTTTTTTTTACAGTATCCAAAGTTCTAAATAACTACCGTAGCAGCCAAATATTTTTCATTCTCATGACCTGAAGTTACAAATTGCTTTTCTGTGCTGGTTGAAGCTCACATGAAAAACAGAGAGAGAGAGAGAGAGAGAGAAGCACAATTAATGTGATGCCAGGGTTAAGTACTGGACCAGATTCAATGTATATCAAAACCAATTATCAATGAGATGGTCTGGCTCCGGTTCCTAAACAATTCTAGATTTTTTTTTTACAGTATCCAAAGTTCTAAATAACTACCGTAGCAGCCAAATATTTTCCATTCTCATGACCTGAAGTTACAAATTGCTTTCTGTGCTGGTTGAAGCTCACATGAAAAACAGAGAGAGAGAGAGAGAGAGAGAGAGAGAGAGAGAGATAAGCACAATTAATGTGATGCCAGGGTTAAGTACTGGACCAGATTCAATGTATTGGACCAGATTCAATGTATATCAGTAGTAACCCAATATTTACAAGTTTCTCGTTCTTCCCCACCACCTCTTTTTTTTTTTCTTTTTCTTTTCTCCTTCTATAACCCTCCTATCTAATAAAGATTTGCCCAGGTAGCAACTACATGAACAGATGAAAAGCAACAGTGCCACAGGTTGTGCTTCACAAATGATAACAAAAAAGTGTTCCTTACAAGAACCAGGCAAAAACAATAACAGGACCAAACCCGATTCTTGCAATTTGTTTTTGTTTATGTTTTTTTGTTTTTCTTATTAAGCAATTTGTTATTTAACTACAGAGACAGAGACATAAATTACGATAAAAAGAAGCACATCCGAGTCCGACAGTCTAACCCGGAACCCGCAAGTCTACCGCTGCATTGTTATGATGTAGAAGGAGCTTCACCGGAAACGCCAGTTTCCGGTCGGTGGACCAAGGCACACAGCTCCGGCCGAATCTTTGTACTCCAGACCCCTTCGCTAGACTCGACATCACCGCCCTTCTTCTTCACGTCCACCACCACCAGATTATCGGTCAAGCGGAAAACCTCGATTCTGACCTTCAAATTACCGTTTTGCCCTTCCATTCCAATCAGCCAATCTTGCTTCTTTTTCACCGATATCTCTTCTCGTTTCCCAACTTCCTCGAGTTTCTCGATTATTCTCTCCGGTGACTCGGCTGATACGAATCTCGTCGCATGGACTGGATTATCGGATCCGTTAAACAGACCCGACAAATCAAACCCCGAAGAGAAGGAGATTATGTCGAAGGCGTTCAAAAACCGGTCACTCTGTTCGTCTTTATCACCTTTCAGAGCGAGGAAATCGTCTTCGTCTTCGTGAAATTTCAGCTCCGTTAACCCTCCCTTTTTGAACCAATTATCATGGAGGATTTCATCGACAGTGATTCGTGTCTCCGGGTTCGTATCGAGGAGCCGAGACAGCAATCGTCGGAGATCCAGTGAGAACCATTTTGGATTCCGAAACTCTCCTCTGTAGATCTTCTTGTACATTTTCATGAGGTTTGGATCGTTGAAGGGAAGATAACCAGCATTTAATACATAGAGAATTATACCGCATGACCAGATATCCACCTTAGCCCCATCGTAACCTTTCTTCGCGAGAATCTCCGGTGCCACGTAAGCCGGTGTGCCGCATAGTGTGTGTAGAAGACCGTCGTCTCGGATCTGATCTGTTACAGCGCTGAGTCCGAAATCAGAAACCTTGAGGTCTCCGTTATCATCGATGAGGAGATTCTCTGGTTTCAGATCTCTGTGGTAGACACCATGGGAATGGCAGTATCCGACGGCGGAAATCAATTGCTGGAAATACCGACGGCTAAGATCCTCGTTAAGCCGCCCTTTAGCGATCTTAGAGAAAAGCTCCCCGCCCTTGATGAACTCCATTACGAAATATATCTTAGTTTTGGTGGCGAGGACTTCGATAAGCCTCACGATTCGAGGATGTCGCAGACGGCGCATGATAGAGATTTCCCGCTTGATGTGAGGAACCAAACCTCCCTTAACAATCTTATGCTTACTAATCGCTTTAATGGCGACGCTTTGCCCTGTTCCAATGTTTCTGGCATGGTAGACCTTAGCGAAAGCTCCACAGCCGAGGAGCTTTCCAAGCTCATATTTGCCAAAGAACGAATTCTGTGGTGATAATTGGCCGATCTCCGGCTCTCCATCACCGTCGACCTGTTCAATCTCTGGCATAGAAAACCAGAGACTGAAGCTTTTATCTTTGAATTAGCTTTGATGATAACATGAAACTTGCGAGCGAAATCAACCGCTCGAATCGCTCGAATTGATATAAAACAAAGGTTGTTCGTAAAGCTCCGAAACTTTCGCTTCTCAGTTCTGACAGATCGAGAGAGAGAGAAAACTGTAGAAGGAGCCGTAAGACAGGTGTTGAACGTGGTTATGGGCTTTTAGGTATTTAAAAGGAAGGCAAGTTGGAGTTGGAGTGAACGAGCCATCTATTATTCACCAAATAAAAACCAGCCATCCACGTGTCCTTTTGCTTGGTTGTATCCAGACTCTGATCCGGGTGTTTGAAATTTACGAATTACCACGAGTCGTGAACGCGTGATGTTCTGAGGGATTCGTATTCTACACTGCTTTATGTCCTGTGACCTCTTTCTGTCTCACACAGTAATAGCGTGTGAGGACTTTTAACCCTCAATTAAAAAAAAAAGAAGGTTCGAGGTCATTGGTTCACCACAGGATCCTTCATCACATGTTCGCCGTGGAGCTCGTGATTCACGGAGCTCCTGCCATGAACTACCCTGCCGTTGGCGCGTGTTTAACTGATTTCTTTTGTTTACCATTGGCCATTGGTTCTAACAAAATTACAAAATTAACCCAATCTTTTGTTTATAAAGGATACCACAATCGCAATGCAAGACTGGAACACTTCAACCAATGAAAGGGTTCTAGTCTTATTTTTGTGGGTCTGGATTTTTTTAATCCTATTAGGATTGAGTACATTTAGAAATTAACAATTAGTATTAGTTTTCTATTCTAAAAACTTATAAAGGTAAAGATCAGGGACTCAGGAAGGGAGCCATGCATGGCTCATGTCCTTGTGGATGACTGTCTCTGATGACCTAGCTTTCCCTTGCCATTGATCTTGCACCAATGACAAATAATGAATTATTTAACTTAAAAGTTTAAGCTATTAAGTGGAGAGGTTCAAGTCCAACTACCATATTAAGTCATTCCACGATGCTATAGTTAGTCGATGTGTTATTATTCGCAACAAAACAAATGGTGGGTTGCATCACTCAATGCACATGTTCTAGACCTTGCACCACTCCATATCACTTCCAAGCTTCTCAACAATGCCTACATCACTAGAGAGATGGATCCTCATTTAGAGAGAGAGAGAGAGAGAGAGAGAGAGAGAGAGAGAGTGATATGACCGATCTTTGGTAATGCTTTCTCATTTGTGGTAGAGGGAAATCGAGGGCGGAAAAAAAATAAAAATACACGGTGAGTGTTTAGGGTATTCTATAATACCTATCTTTTGTTTTGGTACCTTAAAGTAAGGGAGTTGGTAGGGCATGCATCAATCACATGGCTAGATACCGGTGAGGAAAGAGGTCTTTTCCAAAGGCGAAGAAGAGAGGGTGATACTGTAGAAACACAACCCTAAAACAATACAAAAGATAATGGAAAAACAAAACAAACAATGTACACGGATTTTACAAGATTCGGCAAGATTGACTACGTCCCCGGTGAGATGAGATCCTACTTCACTATCAATGGAGAATAGAGTTACAACGCTTGTCCTCACACCTCTCAGTATTACTTGCATTGCAGAAAAAGAAACCCTCGCTACAAATATATAGCGAAAAAACCCTAATCCGGAAAGTACACAATTGTCCTCAAATAAAAAATTCGAGCGGGGGGCTATGCCCCCCTACAACCCCTGCTATGCAGGAGGGCCTCTTGCCCCCCTTGCAACCCCCATGGCCCGCTAACCGGTTAGCGGGATCGCTGTCCTGCCTGTCTAGGTACTGCACCAATACTTCCTGGATTAAACTGCGACGGAATACAAGACATCATACACCAACAGATACATTCTGAGCACCTTGATGATGTGTCATCCTTTTCCCTTAAAATAAATATTGATTGATTAATTTTGTGAAGTGAAATCCAATTTTACTTATTCTTGTAATTTTCTTTAATTTTAATGTATGGAACTTTTCTATGGTTACGATTAAATTGTTGGGTTTGCTCTTCCCAAGCTCGGAGGTTTTGTTTGGTTACTTTGAAGGATTAAGGGGCAAAAATCCTTCATAAGCATAGCGGTCCCCTTGAAGGAAGTTTCGGAAAGAGTATAGATTTGTTGCTCTTAAAACAATACTTTCAAGCAAATCATGGTGTTTGGGAGAAATTTAAGAAAGGTCTCATGCAATAAACTACCATAACCCTCACGTCAACTGACTTCTTTATTCACCATGGAAGTCTAGGATTAATTGTTCATTTGATTAAGTTGACGTAGTATAAGTTGAAACAAATTGAATTTAAACTTAAACGTATTCTAAAGCTAGAAAATAGCAAAATATTGGATTTCAATATTCGTTCTCTATAATTTATTCGGAGAATGCATATAAAACACAGCCTAAAAGTTAAAAGTGCTTGACTATCTTCCAAGTAAAGTAATCTTTAGTTGTTGTTGCTTGTGAAGGAAAATCAGGGTGGAAAGAATTAAAATCTATTAAATCAAGTGGCTCATACTTGTTTAGGGGAAACTTTCCTCTCTTTAAAGCATCGATATGGACTATGACTTTTTGTGAATGAGACCGAGAAAGTCTCCTTCTCCATCAATGTGTATGTGGATGTAATATGTTCTTTCTTTACCAAAAAAACAAAGATGTAATATGTTCTTTTAACAAAATGTTCAGTTCACACGTTATCAAATAGTGGGCCCTCCTCCTGGCCGCCCTCTCTTGCCTCTTAAAACTGGGGTGATGGCGGATGCCACCCCTGACCGCCCTCTTGGGCTGCCATCCTAATGGCATATGGTTCCACGACAGAAATTATAAAATAAAGAATAAAAAAACATTGGGCCTTAGGGACCAAGTCTCAGCAACAATAGAACGCAATTAGAGTAATGATCGTACGGTAGTTCAAACTTCAAATATAGCCTCATTTGAAATGTGCGAGGAATATTCAGGCCTTGTAGCTGCTGCTGTACTGGAAAACGTAGTAAAATATTTTGCATTGAGGCAATGAGGTATCGTGAATATTCAACAACTGAGGTGTATGATTGGACCTTATCAACTGTTAGATGCTCATTACACCTCACCGTTCTCAAACAATTTGGACTCCATAAAAACCATAGAACCTAACTTGGGTGAGGGGCTTGTAAGGTGGGGCATGTATGGCTTTCTCTACCTTGTTGATGCTTATGATAACCTGCTGTTATACCATTGTACACACAAAAAGAAAAACTCATATATCATTTGACAATGCCCAAAAAAGTCGAAATTTAGGTGGAGAAATACTTTTCAAAGTCCTTTTTTTTTTTTTTGGAATG
>NC_056562.1:38129853-38133501 GCF_013358625.1 Macadamia integrifolia | reverse complement strand
ACCGCCCTCTTGGGCTGCCATCCTAATGGCATATGGTTCCACGACAGAAATTATAAAATAAAGAATAAAAAACATTGGGCCTTAGGGACCAAGTCTCAGCAACAATAGAACGCAATTAGAGTAATGATCGTACGGTAGTTCAAACTTCAAATATAGCCTCATTTGAAATGTGCGATGAATATTCAGGTCTTGTAGTTGCTGTACTGGAAAACGTAGTAAAATATTGAGAAAATTACATGATTACTTACTTTTGGATTTTCTTTTACAAAATTATCCACAAAAAATTTTGGTTAACAAAAGTACCCAAAATTGGGTTTGGTTTTACAAAACTATCCACCCAAAGTTTCAGTTAACAAAAATACCCAAAATTAGGTTTGGGTTTAAAAAACTACCCAAAATAGTGAATCTTCATCTTTCACATATAATCATGTTTTTTTTTTTTTTATTCCTGAAACTTTGAATGTGTAGTTTTGTAAACCCAAACTCAATTTTGGGTATTTTTGTTAACTTAAACTTTAAGTGGGTAATTTTGTAAAGGAAAACCTAATTTTGGGTATTTTTGTTAACTGAAATTTTTAGTGGGTAATTTTGTAAAGGAAACCCGTAAGTGGGTAATCAATTAATTTTTCCTAAAATATTTTGCATTGAGGAGATGAGGTACCGTGAATATTCAACAACTGAGGTGTATGGTCGGATCTTATCAACTGTTGGATGCCCATTACACCTCACCACCCTCAAACAATTTGAACTCCATAAAAACCATAGAACCTAAATTGGGTGAAAGGGGTTGTAAGGTGGGGCGTGTATGGCTTTCTCTACCTTATTGATGCTTATGATAACCTGCTCTTATACCATTGTACACACACAAAAAGAAAAACTCATATATCATTTGACAATGTCCAAAAAAGTCGAAATTTAGGTGGAGAAATACTTTTCAAAGTCCTTTATTTTTTTTTGGTAAAAGAAATTTATTAAAGCTGGAGCAAGGTTCCAGAAGAGTCATCAAACAGAGGTAGCCATAAAAAAAGATGGAGGGGTAGAAAAGAAATACAAAGAAGATTGGGAATCAGCGCCTTTACATGCGAAGCAGTCTGCTACAGAGTTGGCTTCTCAGAGAGAGTGACTGAATTTGAGATCTCTGAACTCAAGGGCCAAATGTAGACAGTCAGAGATGATGGATTCAATGCACCACACAGGAAATTGATCTTCTGTTCAGAAGCCTGATCACAAGCAAGTTGTCGCTTTCGATGATAATAGAATCCAGCCCAAGGATGTTGGCAATGGCATTCAAAAGAGCCTGTCTGACTGCCAATGCTTCTGCAACAATGGCCCTAGTATTCCCAATGCCCCCAAAGAAACTACCAATGACGCTTGAAGCAGAGTTTCTAATGATGCCACCAATGCCTGCATTCCTTGGGTTGCCACGACTAGCCCCATCCACATTGAATTTGATGATCCCAGAGGGGGGAGGCTACCAGGCCACCAGAGTTGGTTGATGGAAGATGAGTGATTCGGTGGATGGAAAAAAATCCTTAGCTTGAGAGATAGCCCGTCAAAGGATGTCAATGGGGATAAAAGACTCTTGGCGGAAAACCCATGCCCAGTAACCTGCCCACATGTTCCAGAGAACAAAGCAATAGACAATAATTTTGATGGTAGAATCCCTATTCCTCCTTGGGCAAAGGCAGCAAGATGAAATGAAGTTTATAATACTCTGATGGTTCTGAATGGGAATATGCTCACCCATCTTGCTCCACACATGTTGTGAAAGAGGGCAATACAGAAAGAGATGATCTGAGTTCTGAAGTTAGGACGCACTAAGAGGGTAGTAATGGTCAAGATTGAAGCCTCTTTGGTTCAAGAGGTCAGGGAGAGGGAGTTTGTTGTGCATGATTTTCCAGATCAAATGTTGTACATTTGGAGCAATTGGGAGTTTCCAAATCTTAAGCCAATGGGAATTTTGAGTGGTTCTCAAGCCATTGGCCACAATGCTATAAGCCGATGCAACCGAGAAGCAACCATTCGAGTTAGCAAACCAAATGATTTTCTCTTCAGAGGGGAAAATAGGAATGGGAATGGACAGAATAAGGGTGGCAATGTCCGGAGGCCACCAATGGAAACTAAAATCAAACCGTCAAAGTTCTAGAGGCCGGCTCAATGAGATGAGAGACTACAGTGTAGAAACGCAACCCTAAAATGATGCAGAAGATAATGAAAAAACAAAACAAATAATGTACACGGATTTTACGAGGTTCGGCAAGGTTGCCTACGTCCCCGGTGAGATGAGATCCTGCTTCACTATCAATGGAAAATAGGGTTACGGCGCTCGTCCTCACACCTCTCAGTATTGCTTGCCTTACAGAGAAATAAACCCTCGCTACAAATATATAGCGAAAAAACCCTAATCCGGAAAGTACACTATTGCCCTCAAATAAAATATATAGGGACCGCCGCCCTGCCTATCTAGGTGCTACACCAGTACTCCCTGAATTAAATTGCGACGGAATACAAGACATCATACACCAACATATAGTTGGAGCTTCCCGTTGAAGAGGGAATGGGCCATTGCTGGAAATGACATTATGAATCCAGAAGTCTGACCATGGATGAATCGAATTCCCATTTCCCACATGGAAAAAGATTCTTTTGCGCAATAGATCTCTTTCCTGACAAATGGATTTCCATCCCCATGAGACTGTAGATGGACACTTAGCCTGAAGAAAGGACGAGTTGGAAAAGTATTTTTGTTTCATGAGGGTTGACCAAAGTGAAGGAGGTGGTTGGAGAAGTTCCCAACCTTTCTTTGCAGGAAGAGCAAGGTTCATAGCATCCGATTTCTTGACGTTGAGACCCCCCAACTGCTTTGGTTGGTAGATAGTTTTCTAGGAAACAGTTGGAGTTTGCTTATTGTTTCCGTTAAACCACTAGAATTCCCTACTAATTGCATCCAAAGAGTTGTGAATAGAGGTTGGGACCTTGAAGCAAGACATCAAATAAAGCGGTATAGCTGATAGAGTAGAGTTAATAAGGACCAGCTTCCCTGCATGAGTAAGAAACTGAGTTTTCTAATGTTGAAGCTTGGCAGAAACACGAGATTCTAACTTTACACAGTGTGACTATGAAAGTTTCCCACTGATGAATGGAATTCCCAAATACTTGTCTAACTCAGCTGTAGGAACAATTTGGAAAAATTCGCGAAGTTATCTTTTAACATGAGATTGCACATTGGAGCTGAACTGAGCTTTGGACTTGGAGATGTTAATTGACTGTCCTGAGAATTTGCAATAGCACTCAAACACCTTGTGTAAAGCTCTATCTTCCTGCATGTTTGCCTTGCCAAAAAGAATAAGGTCATCCGCAAATGCCAAGGGAAAGTTGAATACATTGGATAGTTTTATCCTCCAATGCCATTGCCAACCTTGTGGAGATTAAGCCCCATCAATCACATATTACTTGACCAATGTGAGATTAAAACCCCTCATAGATTCGTGATCATAGAGCTACACTGACTCAATATATGAAATTATAGGTGTCCCATTAGATTCACTGTGTGATAAGGATGATGATGAATATTGGTGTCCTCATATTTGACTTTTAAGGTTTTCAAATAATTTAGGAATATTTTCCTTATGGTTTGCTGGGCTTTTT
>NC_056562.1:38127015-38129833 GCF_013358625.1 Macadamia integrifolia | reverse complement strand
CAATGAATTGGGATTTCCTATTGGGTCAAGTCATTTTGGGGCAAGAGAATGATTCGGAGTTCTTGAAGAGTGGAACGATGCAGTACCAGACACGAGAGGTTTTAAACTTAAATTAGATTAGATTGATATTTACCTTGGTCAATTCTGATAAATAAATACAACCCAAGGATAAAAATATAATAAAAATTTGATTATTATTAAAATAGGGTAAATCTTGATATAAAATTGGTATATATCGATCCTAAGTTTTAAAACCTTACTTGACACTAGTGTTTATAATCTATAAGTATATGATTATGATAAAAAAAAAATGTCAATTAAAACAAAATTAGATGAAAAATCCCCAACAGAAAAAAAAAGTAGTATATGAGTGAGCACGTTCAATGTACTTGAGGCTAGTATTATGGGTAACATATCAATCGCAATCCACCGCCAATAATTATAGTTTTAAAAATTAATAAATTATAATTATCTAACGCGGATTCAGTATAAATAATGGGTAGGGTTCCTAAATCATATGGTTCCAACGTGAAGGAAATCAGTAAATCACACCAATGACGGTGTAGGGAGTGGTATAATACACATGAGATCCACACCATTAGGGTAAATTAAAATACAATAAGAAAACCTATGATGACGTGGTATGAAAACTTTTTCCCGATAAATAAACTTTTGGATAAGTAAACACATGTCAAATATCAAGCTTATATTATTTTTGTTGTATAGTCAACACTTTTGAGACTTTTACAAATTAAAATTGTTTATTTCTCATTTGATACTTTTTGAAAAAAGTTTCTCTTGTTGGGATCAAATTAATTTGGAAGTGGCGGTGGTGGTGGTGGTGGTGGGGGTGTTTGCCATGTGGAGCATGTACAACTCTTGGATGGATGGAACATATCACTTCAATTGTTCCTATTTATTGTATTCTATATTCAAACATGTGGTATGATTTGTTTTCTCCTTGATCTATGGGCATATTTACATCATATAGACATGAAATTTTCTATCTCCGCTCTGAAGGGAAAAGGTTCTTTGAACCATGGAGTGGGTACATTAGCATTTTTGTACTTGTCACTCTCCTCTTCTTATGAAATGATCATGCCATTTTCCTATATACAATACTATTTTATCACATTTCATTGGTGTGCTCTTCCTATACTTCTGTCAAATATAAAAGTCTCCAAATATGTGGTAAGCACTTCTACATTTTTTTCCCCTCTTATTATTTTTATTTTATTAAGTTAATAAAAAGATATATATAATGCACCAACTCTCACCATTTGATAAACGAAGACAGAGGATTGCCTATTTTTCAAAACTTGAAGAAAACTTAATCATATGGATCTCTTTGTAGTATGACAATCTTGTTCTATAACCTACCATATTAGTCAATGGTGATTAGAAAAACTTGTACATAAAACTTACTCTATACTCAATAAAATTCTCTTTAACAATAATAACTTTTCTTCACCACTAGGTGAAGGAAGAGAGATTTAACTCACTTTCTCTCCATATATCTCCCACCTATTGTACAATGTTAATGAGGCATGGTGAACTGATGTCTGTTCACCATGGCCTCAAGAATGTCTCCTCCAAATTTTATACATAGAATAAATTTTTTAATTTCCAAATGGCTCATAAAAACATTCAAGACACGTGCATAGCTATCATAGAAACTTCTCTCTATAGGTTTTTATTAATGTTAGGTCCCACACCAAAGGTAGATAAGGGGTTAACTGGCGGTCAACTAGACAATTGGGTCGAATGTAAACCTAAAATAGTGGAGAGTTCGTGAGACAATTGAAGCTGATTGACAAGCCGCTAGACCTTTCCCAAAGTGTCAATTAAGCAATTTTGTAAATTGTACATCACAAAATATGAAAAGTCATTGGTGATAATGCTACCAAAGAGAAGTGGTTCAAGTAAAGTGAGAAGGAAGAAAATTATATCTTGCCATAGACAGTAGTAAAGCTAAGAGGACCTTTGAAAAAAATAAGTATAAAAGAGAACTTTACATTTTAAAAAATAACATGAATGGGCCTTTACGTTTACTAGAGCAGTGCCTTCATGCATATACCCATGGGATCAGCATCCACATTATGACTGGATAACTACTACTGATTTTATTAAGATTTTCAATAGTGGAACTCTTTTTTAAATTGTAACCATCAAATTAAGGAAAATAATCTTGAAACTAGTCTTCCGTTTTATTCTATTAAGAGAAAAAACGGAAAAGAAAAATAAAAAAGAGATTAGACATAAAATACAAAGATTAATTTACATGATTCACTCAAAAAAACCCTATTCATCTCCAATCTTCACTTCCAAGATAAACCTCCCTATATATAATGTTTTGATATGTTACAATATATAAAAACCCTAATCACCGAAAATACAAATATATCCATAGTATATATAAACGACTTTTTTTTTTGGTAGAATATATAAACGACTTCACCAATAACATTTTCAACCATCATAATGAAAATGTGATAAACTAGATTTTGGGTTTTGAACTTTGAATGGGTAATGTAACAGGTGGGAGATTGCATATATATGTATGCATTCTTCAATAGTGAAAGAAATTAAACATTTTTGGTAGGAGTAGGTGGAAAGTGATCGATACTAGTGGGTCCATTGCATGGAAGAAGTCCTGTATGGGTTGTAGGTTATGGATAAGAAAGCAGAAAAATTGGATAAGATCATATCATATTCATACTTCAAAAGTGATATATGAATTCACGAATGCGAACAGAGAGGATAATCCCATATGGGTCCAGTGTGGCTCCTTCATGATTGGGGGGGGGGGGGGGGGGGG
>NC_056562.1:38126804-38126995 GCF_013358625.1 Macadamia integrifolia | reverse complement strand
GGGTTGGTTTGAATAGACTTGTGAGAACAGGAATGAGTGAAAGCAGCAATATTGTGCTTTATCAACCTCAACCAGAAAAAAAAAATTGCAAATGAAATGAGATGAAAATGCAGTTGGAATCACTGTCAGTCAGTTAGAGAGAGAGAGAGAGAGAGAGAGAGAGAGAGAGAGAGAAACAAAGTAGGCAAAAG
>NC_056562.1:38124986-38126784 GCF_013358625.1 Macadamia integrifolia | reverse complement strand
GTTTTTCAAGTGACACTTCTGACTTGGGAATGACATCTTTTTAATCCATATCATCATTGGCTGTGTCGGGAGGCTTATGTTTAAAATTGACACCCACAGCCGCGTTGAGTCACAAGGTGAATGAATACTAAAGAAAGTTGAAAAGGAAAACCCTAATTTCTTAATGGGTGAGTTGTCTATCAATATTGGAGTCTCCCAGTAGTCCACTCCAATTGTAGAAAGAAGTACTATGGGGGAACCTACCAAAAGATGATTGGAACCATAACCATAAAAGGGTGTTTAAGCATGTAAAGCTAACAATGGAATTGATGACAAGACCCTTTTGCAAAAATTGATGGCTAGGACTAATCACTCGTATGGTTTTTCTGTTGTGCGGCATGGGGTGTGGTGCATATTTCGACAGTTGGAAGTCCCTTAAGATGTATGTCCATATAATAAAGTACTCAGCTATCGGATATGTGTTGCCCATCATGCCACGCCACAAAAGAAATGAATCTGCTAATCATCACTTTACAGATGATGACCCAAACTCTGAACTATCTAAAGGTGACATACTATATATCTCAATATACTCACATGTTTCTTTTTCGTTTTATCACTTGTACATAAGAAGTTTCTAAAGTATATCAATTTCATAATTTTATTTGAATAAAAAATGTTCAGGGGAAGTATTTCTTGTGGGGCTACCGTTAGCGGAAACCTACACATATCCAAAAGGTACGTGGCTCCTGCAAGTGTATAGTCAATAAGAATGTGTAAGGAAACATCAAGTGTGACATTATTTTGCATTATTTCACCCTCATGTGTTTGGACGTTGGGGGCTATGCCCCCAGAAAAATTTCCCCTGGACATTTTTGCATCGAAGTATTGGAATGTGATGTGAGGTTTGGAATGTAAAACATAGCTACAAAATTTCTCTTTGCCCTTTTCCCATAAACAATATCATATATATATATATATATATATATTATACAATGAAAATAGATTAGAAAAAAAAAAAATTGAAAAAAGAGATAATATGTCAATTCGATTTTGTGTGAGACTTAACATGTAAACAATAGGATATTCTTAACCGGATGATTCTGATCAAATTCACCTAACCAAAGTCAAGCGTTGGGATGGTTAGCTAAGAAAAATTAAGAATATTCTTCTTATTACGTACCTTCCTGTTTTGGAACCATGGTGCAATAGTTTATGAAAATAAAGAAAAATGGAAATACTCGATTAGAGTTTTAGGTTTGGTAAGGCCTTAATGGTATATTGCCTCCACGTCAGTGTTTTATTTAGGGGAAATATTAACTTCTTTTTCTCCACATGCAGGAGCTGGCAAGGTCTGTATGTGGAACTTTCTTCCTTTAATTATATATATATATATATATATATATATATATATAATAAAGAAGAGAAGCAAAGAAGATTCAAATTAATATTCCAATTTGAAAGGAAGGGATGGTGGCCAGTGCCTCATGCCTTACAATGAAATATCTCTACAAGCTGAGATGAAATCTGGTAGGGTTTGCCGGTTTGGTAAGATTTATCGCTTCTTCTTACTTTGGTGCTTGATAATTGCAACCCTTGATAGTTGATACAGATTACTCTCAATGGACAACGTCATGTATATATCTCTTACCACCTTTGTTTATGATTTAATTTTATTGTAACTGCACAATGATAATACACATTATTGTTCACAACATATAATAATAATTATATCATATTTTATTTTTTATTGATTAATTATTTAAGAGAAAAAGAACTATATCACTCCAATGTAGGAAACATCCGGACTGAATCGAAT